>NC_053026.1:263467326-263767326 GCF_003073215.2 Triticum urartu | reverse complement strand
AGCGGTCGAGTATTCGGTCCAAACTGGACGGGCCCCTAGGATTCCTTTTGAATGGCTTTTTCCGCTGACCGGATTTAGAGCCTCTGAATCCGGCATTAACTGTCGTATCCTCAGCATTGTCGCCGTTAATGCGGCGCTTTTGCTTGTTGCGACGCGACCTGCCACTACTGTCCCTGGTGTCCGAATTACCAGGGTTCTTGGTCATATTGTTGCTACGAGCAAGCCAACTGTCTTCTCCCGCGCAAAAGCGGGTCATGAGTGTCGTGAGTGCTACCATAGATTTCGGCTTTTCCTGTCCAAGGTGTCGGGCCAGCCACTCGTCACGGATATTGTGTTTGAAGGCTGCTAGGGCCTCAGCGTCCGGACAGTCGACTATTTGATTTTTCTTTGTTAGGAACCGTGTCCAGAATTGCCTGGCCGATTCCTCTGGCTGCTGAATTACGTGACTTAGGTCATCGGCGTCTGGGGGTCGCACATAAGTGCCCTGGAAATTGTTGAGGAAAGCGGCTTCCAGGTCCTCCCAACAACTGGTTGATCCTGTTGGCAAGCTGTTAAGCCAATGCCGAGCTGGTCCTTTAAGCTTGAGTGGGAGGTATTTGATGGCGTGGAAATCATCGCCGCGGGCCATGTGGATATGAAGGAGATAATCCTCGATCCATACCGCAGGATCTGTTGTGCCATCATATGATTCGATGTTTACGGGTTTGAAACCCTCGGGGATTTGATGATCCATTATTTCGTCTGTAAAGCAGAGTGGGTGTGCGGCGCCTCTGTACTGGGCTATATCATGACGTAGCTCCAATGAGCCTTGTCTACTGTGTTCGGCCCCGCCGAATTTGTGGCTGGCGTGACGGTTACCATCTCGAGCCGTGGGGGGCCCACGCGATCCGTAGATCGATCTTGTTTGCCTTGCCTTGTCCTCCAACATATCTCGTAAGTCCGGCGCATATTCCCGTGCCTTGGTACGGGGTGCGGCTTGAGTGGAGGGCCGAGAGGCCTCTCTGTCGCGACCACGAGGTGTCCGGTCGGCCGCATCAAGTGCTTCCTCCTCTAATCAGGGTAGCAACCTGCGCTTTGGGTAGCTCTTGGAGGGGCGTTCGAGTTTATGCTCTTCGGCCGCGAGGACTTCAGTCCATCTGTCGACTAGCAAATCTTGATCAGCTCTAAGCTGTTGCTGTTTTTTCTTGAGGCTTCTTGCCGTGGCCATAAGCCTGCGTTGAAAACGCTTTTGCTCGACGGGATCCTCTGGCACGACGAATTCGTCGTCGTCGAGGCTTACCTCGTCTTCGGAGGGAGGCATATAATTATCGTCCTCGACCTCTCTGTCTGCCGCTCTCTCATGAGGGCTGGTTTCTCCATCCTCCTGTGCTAAATCTTGCTGGAGGGGGTTTTCTTTGGCGCTTTCCGGAGTATTATTATCTCCCGTGCTGGAATCACCTTGTTTGTTTTGGCGGGATTTTGAGCGGCGCTGCTGACGCCGGCGCTTAGGCTGTTTCTTGGAGGGGTCATCCTCCGCTGTTCCATCGCCATCTCCCTCTTTTGGGGTGTCCACCATGTATATGTCATATGACGAGGTGGCTTTCCAGGGCCTAGTAGGCGCTGGTTCTTCATCATCTCCTTCATCGGCGTCCATACCGTCGATATCTTCGGAGTCGAAGTCGAGCATGTCGGTTAAGTCGTCGACAGTGGCTACAAAGTGGGTGGTGGGTGGGCTTTGAATTTCTTCATCGTCCGTACCCCAACCTTGCTGACCGTAGTCCGGCCAGGGCTCTCCTGATAAAGAGAGAGAATTCAGTGACTTCAGGATATCGCCGAAAGGCGAGTGCTGAAAGATGTCCGCGGCAGTGAACTCCATGATCGGCGCCCAATCGGATTCGATCGGTAGGGGCACGGAGGGTTCGGAGTTCGGAGAGGAGTCCGGCTCCTTGGAGTCACGAGTCTCGTAGAGTACGGGGCTGGTGCTTGGCTCAATCGCCGTTGGGGTCGCAGCCCTCGAGGTGGCGTCCAACCGCCCATCCTCGATCGGCGCAGTTGGCTCCGAATTAAGGGTCGGAGCCGATGCGGGTGCGGCCTCCAGGGCACTGTTTGGCGGCAGAGCTAGATCATGCTCGTCGTGACAGTGTGGCGCGCTCGGCAGTGGCTCGAATCCATCGAATATCAAGTCCCCGCGGATGTCAGCCGTGTAGTTTAAATTTCCAAATCTAACCTGACGGCCAGGGCCGTAGCTTTCGATCTGCTCCAGACGGCCAAGCGAATTGGCCCGCAGTGCGAAGTCGCCGAAGACGAAGATCTGTCCGGGGAGGAAGGTCTCACCCTGGACTGCATCGCTATCGATGATCGTAGGAGCCATCGAGCCTGACGGCGATGACACAGAGGAACTCTCAATGAAAGCACCAATGTCGGTGTCAAAACCGGCGGATCTCGGGTAGGGGGTCCCGAACTGTGCGTCTAGGCCGGATGGTAACAGGAGACAAGGGACACGAAGTTTTACCCAGGTTCGGGCCCTCTCGATGGAGGTAAAACCCTACGTCCTGCTTGATTAATATTGATGATATGGGTAGTACAAGAGTAGATCTACCACGAGATCGAGGAGGCTAAACCCTAGAAGCTAGCCTATGGTATGATTGTTGATGTGTACGTTGTCCTACGGACTAAAACCCCCCGGTTTATATAGACACTGGGTAGGGTTAGGGTTACATAGAGTCGGTTACAATGGTAGGAGATCTACATATCCGTATCGCCAAGCTTGCCTTCCACACCAAGGAAAGTCCCTTCCGGACACGGGACGGAGTCTTCAATCTTGTATCTTCATAGTCCAGGAGTCCGGCTGAAGGTATAGTCCGGCCATCCGGACACCCCCTAATCCAGGACTCCCTCAACGGGTACCGGGTCCCCTTCGGCGGAATTCACGTCTTCATCGGCCAGATCGGCGAGTCAGGCCCTGAGCCGGACGTCCACACCAACCCCGTCGAAACGGCTCGGTGCGCGAGGACCACCCGTGTTCAATCTGTCATGAAGCATGCCTTCATAGGCTACGTCCACGCCGGTGAATACTCTGAAGGATCGGTGGAGGGCGGTGAGATGGCCGTCTGTTCTGACACTGCATCATCAACGGGCGAGACGGACTCTTTGTACCAGCTTCAGGATGGCATGCTTGGGGGCTGTTCCGATGGCAGCAGTATTCCAAAGTTGGGGTGAATTGGGCCAGAGTCTTCATGGCAGGGACACAGCCCGGGCAGAACTCCACAGAAGCAGCGGCAACAGCTACCGGGTCGGCTACAGCCGGGTCAGGAGACCCCGCGCGCCCCTCGGCTCAGATTCTAATGGACCTCATGGATAAACTGACGAGTCTGTTGACTGCCATGGTAGAGCGGGGGGACAAAGCCCAGCATGACGCAGAGGTGGCACGCATACGTGAAGAGATGGTGCAAGCTAAAGAAAATCTGGCCGCAGAGGAGGTCAGGATGGCAGCGGAGCGGGCGGCTTTGGACGTTCGTGCTCAACAGCTTCAAGCGGAGACCTTCCGGCTCTCGGTGGATCTGAACGAGTCAAACGAGGTCATGAGGAGAAGGCATCAGAAAACTCAGTCACATCTACATCTGACGCTCGATCCTAGGAACCTTTTTCATACACCCGGAGCTGGGGGAAGCAACCCGCCGGAGGCAAACCGGATCACGACACCGGGCGTGCTGGTCCAACCGCGTGCCATGGAACCACCTCGTGTAATTACCGCTCCACCTCATTACATACCAACGCTGCCGGGTCACTTCTCCAACCCCTTGGAAAACCTCATTGCAGTGTTGGCTCATTTGGCGACTCTCCCGATGGAAGGTGACTCACCAGCGGCAGTCAAAACACGAAGGGTGAGAGAACTTCTTCAAACAGCTCTGGCATAGCAGGATGCATACTCCTATAGTCGGGACAGGATCCATTCAACTCCTCGCCCGAGTCGGAGCCCAAGCTATAGTAGGCACATGGATTCAGCTGACATGTCAAGCAATGCTCAACGCCACAACCGGCCGCACAGGTATGAGTCAGTGCAGGCTAGAGGCATTAACTTGGCGGATCAGGAGAGGATCCGACAAGAGGCGGAGCGAGCGGTTCAACTGGTAGCAGAGCAGGCGGCTCATCAGACCTTTCCGGCTTATCCAGCAACCTCAGTTGAGGCAGGGGTGGCCACAAGAACCGAGGTGTCCCTTGCCTGGTGCCGGCCATACGTAATGAGCGTTTGCCAAAAGACTTCAAGGGGCCTCGTAAGGTGCCTAATTACACGGCCGACTTATAGCCTAGGGCTTGGATTGAGAGTTATGAGATGGCTATGGAGTTGTTGGAGGTCAGCGATGCGGCAATGGCCAAGTATTTCACTATGATGTTGGATGGAATAGCTCGTACTTGGTTGAAGGGGTTGCCTCCCAATTCTATCGGCTCATGGGCGGAGTTGAAGGCCCGGTTCATCCAGAACTTCAAAGACACGTGTAAGCAACCTATGTCGATTGTGGACCTGACTAATTGTAAGCAAGAGGACGGTGAGTCTACAACCCATTGGGTGCGCCGAGTCAAGGAGATAATACATTCGTCTGATAAGATGGATGCCGGCTCAGCGGTCTTGATGTTGGAGAAAAATTGCCGTTTTGAACCTCTAAAGCAGAAGTTGGGGCGGCTCAAGCGTGACTGCAATGACATGGGCCAGCTGATGGCGGCTCTTGTCAAGTATGCTGATTCTGATAGTACCAAAGACCCGGTGTCTGACGAAGAAAAGACAGCGAAGGGAAAGAAGAACGGCAACGGCAAGGGTCACCAGCATAACCCGGCAAATCAAGGAGGTATCAAACGTAAGGCCGATGAGTTTGTTGCTAACACCAATGCGCACGGCGGAAATCAACAGCACAAGGGCAGGCAACCCCCTCGGTTGGGTGGGTCAGGTCCCACCCTTGAGCAACTATTGAATGAGCCTTGTCCAAGGCACGACACCCGGGAGAAGCCAGCCACCCACCTGTGGAAAGATTGTACAATCATGAAGGCATTTAAAAATTCAAACGCATTTGATGGAGGCCATGGCCCAGGTGGCGGTTCAGGTGGAGGCGGTTTCCATAGCCCAGGAGCCGGTTCAGGTGGAGGAGGATTTCAAGGTCAGGGCCATCCTGGTAACCAAGGAGGATATAATCCACAACCCGGCCAAGGTAATCAGCAGCAACAGTCCGGATATCAGAGCAACCCAAAACAGCTGAATAGTGGGCAATACCATGTGTTCACCACTAGTTTATGTAAGAGGGACCAGAAGCTTCACAAGAGGGACGTCAATGCCGTTGAGCTGACGATTCCACGTTACTTACGTTGGTCAAAGCAGCCCATTGTGTGGAGCAGAGAGGATCACCCACCCCGGGTTGATAATCCGGGTCACCTGGCCTTGGTAGTGGCGCCTCTGGTTGGTGGATATAAATTCACTAAGGTTCTCATGGATGGAGGCAGCAGCATCAACATCCTCTACTATGAGACGTTCCACCGGATGGGGTTGACTGATAAAAGTCTTAAACAATCCAACACTGTTTTTCACGGTGTGGTACCTGGCAAGTCGGCATACCCAGTTGGTAAGATTGAACTGGAAGTAGCCTTTGGAGATGAGTATGACTCCAGAGCAGAAAAATTAACCTTTGAGGTGGTTAAGATCAAAAGCCCATATCATGCTCTGTTTGGACGGCCGGCTTATGCCAAGTTCATGGCTCGGCTGTGTTATGTATATTTGCAGCTCAAGATGTCGGGTTATAAGGGCACCATTACAGTACATGGGAGCCAGAAAATAGCCTTGGAGTGTGAAGAAGGTGATGCTGCCTATGCTGAGTCTGTTTGTGCAACAGAGGAGTTAAAGTTTTACAAGGATCACATTGACCCGGCAGACATGACGTCATTAAAGAAACCAACAACAGAGCATGAGCCGGTGTTGAAATTCAAATCAGCTGATGACACCAAGATGGCTGACTTTGTGCTTGGCGACTCATCCAAGCAGTTCATCATCAGTGCAAACTTGGATCCAAAATAGGAAAGCGTGCTCATCGAGTTCATCCGTGAGAACCGGGACATCTTTGCATGGAAACCTTTCGACATGCCGGGTGTCCCGAGGGAACTCGCTGAGCACACTCTCAATATTGATCCAAAGTTTAAACCTGTTAGACAGTTTCTCCGACGGTTCAATGAAGAAAGGCGCAAGGCCATTGGAGAAGAGGTGGCCCGGCTCTTGGCAGCCGGGTTCATTGTAGAAGTCTTTCACCCAGAGTGGTTAGCCAACCCGGTGCTTGTACTCAAAAAGAACGGCACCTGGCGTATGTGTGTGGATTACACCAATTTAAACAAGGCTTGTCCGGCTGACCCTTTTGCTCTCCCCCGTATTGATCAGATCATCGATGCTACGGCGGGTTGCGCATGTTTGAGTTTCTTGGATGCTTATTCAGGTTATCATCAGATCAAGAAGGTAGTCAAAGATCAGGAGAAGATGGCTTTTATCACTCCTTTTGGAGCTTTCTGCTATGTGTCTATGCCTTTTGGGCTTAAGAGTGCCCAGACGACTTACCAACGGTGTGTGCAGAATTGTCTTCATGATCAGATTGGGCGTAATGTTCATGCTTACGTGGATGATATAGTGGTAAAATCTAGGAAAGAGGAAACCTTGGTCGCAGATCTGAAAGAGACCTTCGATAATCTCCAGGTCTACAAAATGATGCTTAACCCAGCTAAGTGTGTTTTTGGAGGCCCGGACGGCAAGCTCTTGGGTTTTTTGGTGTCCAACCGAGGTATTGAAGCTAGCCCGGAGAAAATCAAGGCAATTACATCCCTGGCCAAACCAACATGCATCAATGACGTTCAATGGCTCGCGGGTCGTGTTGCTGCTTTGAGTCGGTTCATAAGCCGGTTAGGGGAGAAGGCAATGTCTTTGTATCAGATGATGAAGAAAACAGATGATTTTGTTTGGAGCGATGCTGCAAACTCTGCTTTTGAAGATCTGAAGACACAGCTTGCTGAGCCGCCGGTCCTTGCTGCTCCAGTTGAGAAAGAGCCGTTGTTGTTATGCGTAGCTGCCAACTCACAAGCTGTTAGTGTGGCGATTGTGGTGGAGAGCAAGGAGGTTGGCAAGGAGCATCCGGTTCAACGGCTAGTTTACTATGTTAGTGAGGTGTTAATTGAATCCAAACAACGATATCCACATTGGCAGAAGCTTGTATATGGGGTGTTCATGGCGAGCCAGAAGCTTAAACATTATTTTCAGGGTCACCCGATCACTATGGTTAGCTCTACTCCTTTGGGAGACATCATTCAAAACAGAGAAGCCACTGGATGAGTCGCCAAGTGGGCCATTGAGCTTGGGTCTCATGGGTTGAAGTATGTACCACGTACTGCGATCAAGTCTCAAGCACTGGTTGATTTTATTAATGACTGGATAGAGATGCAGATGCCGGAAGAGAAACCAGACAACACATATTGGACTATTCACTTTGATGGGTCCAGACAACTGGAAGGCTCGGGGGCTGGAGTTGTTTTAACCTCCCCTCGAGGTGAAAATTTTTGTTATGTGTTGCGGCTGATGTTTCCGTGTACTAACAACGCGGCGGAATATGAAGCTTTGCTCCATGGTCTTCGAGTGGCCAAAGAGATGAGCCTGAGCCGGGTCCGGTGTCTTGGTGACTCAGATTTAGTGGCTCAACAAGTCTCAGGTAAGTGGGATTCCAAAGATCCTCTCATGGCGGCTTATCGCCGGGAAGTTGATGCTGTTGCAGGGCATTTTAAAGGTTATCAGGTGGAGCACATTGACCGTAGGAAGAACGAAGCGGCTGATGCTTTAAGCCGGTTGGGGTCTCAGCGTAAGTCGGTGCCACCTAACACCTTTTTGGATGTTTTGCATAACTCGTCTGTCAAGTTACCCATGGAAGAAGATCTAGCCGTTCCTGACCCAGAGGCGCAGTTGGTGGCGGCTCTTCATGTCATCCCAGATTGGACAGTGCCGTTCTTGGCTTACATGACCTGGGGAGAGTTGCCAGCGGATGAGACCCTGGCTCGACAGATAACCCGGCGGTCTAAGTCAATGACAATTTCTGATGGAGAACTATACCATCGAAGCGTCTTTGGAGCGTTTCAGCAGTGTGTTTCCCCTGAAGAAGGCCAAGAAATACTTCGTGAGATCCATGAAGGCGATTGTGGTCATCACGTTGGGTCAAAATCTCTGGTGGCCAAGGCTTTTCGTCACGGTTTTTACTGGTTGACGGCTCACGCTGATGCAGAGGATCTGGTCAGCCGATGTGATGGATGTAAAAAGTTTGCACGACGAGCACATGTGCCGGCTCAAGAGCTCTGGATGATTCCAATCACTTGGTCGTTTGCGGTCTGGGGGCTTGACATGGTGGGACCTTTCAAAAGGTCTAAGGATAAAAAGACACATCTTTTAGTAGCAGTTGATAAATTCACAAAGTGGGTTGAGGCAGAGCCGGTGAGTAAGTGTGATGCGGCCACGACGGTTCAGTTCATGAAAAAGGTGATCTTCCGTTTTAGTTTTCCATGCAGCATTATCACTGACAATGGCACTAATCTATCCCAAGGGGCTATGGAGGAGTTTTGTCAACGTGAGCATATTCGGCTTGATGTTTCTTCCGTAGCTCATCCTCAATCTAATGGTCAAGCTGAGAGAGCAAATCAAGAAATTTTAAAAGGTCTCAAGCCCCGGCGTATGGTTCCCTTACAGCGAACATTGGGTTGTTGGGTAGAGGAATTACCCTCGATGTTGTGGAGTATCAACACCACACCTAACAAGTCTACAGGTTACACACCTTTCTTCATGGTGTATGGAGCAGAAGCAGTGTTGCCTAGTGACATCCGTCATGACTCGCCCCGTGTGGCGGCTTATGTTGAAGCTAATAATGAACAAGCCAAACAGGATGCACTCGACTTATTAGATGAAGAAAGAGATTTAGTAGCGGCTCGATCAGCAATTTATCAACAAGACCTGCGCCGTTATCACAGCCATCAGGTTAAGTCCAGGACTTTTCAGGAAGGCAACCTGGTGCTCCGGCTCATCCAGGATCTGTCAGATGCACACAAGTTATCCCCACCTTGGGAAGGACCCTTTGTGGTCAGCAAGAACTTAAACAACGGGTCATATTACCTCATTGACGTTCGAGAGCACAAAGACTCACATAAGTCAGAGGAGGAGACTCGCCGGCCATGGAACATTTCTCAACTTCGGCCATACTACACCTGAGCCACCGGCTCTCATCATGTACATACTTTAACATTGTATATACCATGATAAGTAATAAAGCAGGACCATCGGTCTCTTTTCTTTTCAAAGATTACACATCTTTGTTATTTCTTATTTTCAAATGACTATTAAGGATCTGATCATATTTGAATCAAGCTTAACCCCTTTTGGGTCCGACTTGGATCGTATTCGAATCAGGGTCGTTAAAAACCTCTCAATGTCATTTGGGGGCTTCCTGTTCAAACATAGGTCGTATTCGAACCAAAGAGAACATAGCTGTCGTAACCCTCTTGATCGGCTCAAGGCCAAACTCACTAGGGGGCTTCTCGATCGTATCTGAATCATAGCTTAACCCCTTCTGGGTCCGACTTGGATCGTATTCGAATCAGGGTCGTTAAAAACCTCTCAATGTCATTTGGGGGCTTCCTGTTCAAACATAGGTCGTATTCGAACCAAAGAGAACATAGTTGTCGGTACCCTCTTGATCAGCGCAACGCCAAAGCCACTGGGGGCTATATGGTCGTATTTGAACCTTAGCTTAACCCCTTTGGTCCGGTTTACTGATCGTATTCGAATCAGAAACTCCCAACCTTTAAATACAAGGTTAAATCATGCTTATTACATGTTATTTGCCTTTTAGTTTTTTGTTGTTGTCTCAATTTCACAAATAATTAGCATGATCTTCTTAGACGGCTGGACTATTTGACAACAAAGCCACCAAGGTATGATGATCATTAAGTATTCAGAAGCATTGACTTCTCAAAAAGATTGAGTTATCAACTTCATTACCCGGGTTATTTAAACCAGTGATCTAAGGACCAAAGGTATAAGTATGGCTATTGTTTATATGCAATTGCCTGCTGCATTAACCAAAGGGTTAGTTTCAGCCTTGTTCTCTTTTTATATCGGTTTCTGTTTTCTATTATGGTAAACATATTGGCTATAAGCCGGGTGTTTTAACCCGTTCGGTACTAAGACGCCAAGCCAGGTTTTTCTCTTGTATTTACAGGAACAGAGCTGAAGTGTTACAGGGACAACCATAAATATGATGCATATATTGACATCAGGAAACACAGAATCACATACAAGTGTTTTATGCGCGATGGCATAAGCAAAGCATGCAGTGTTTTCACAGCTAAACTATTACAAGGCTTTTATAAACCCATGAAGATGGTTATTGCTCCTCCCTCGCCAGTTCACCGCCCTCTATTGACTGGAAGCTGGGTTTTGACCAGTCAAAACCATTCACGGCGACAAATTCTGCTTCTTCGTCAATCAGGTCGGCCGGGTCAACTTCTGGGGCAAATGTATTTTCATGAACAGGCGGGATTAAATCTGTCACCTTGTACGAGGGAGTTGCCATCTTCTTATTTTCAACATCAAAACCCGGCTGATACTTGTCGATGTTGGTTTCATCTCCAAGAATAGTCGCCTGAGGCCGGACTCCGCGCACGCAAGCCATGAAGTCATCTTGCTTAAAGGGAGATCCGTCTTCTTTCACGGTAGGATATCCTCTGGCCACGTCTGCCGGGTCTAGATCTGGCACCCAAGCCTTGGAGCGGCTCAGGGCAGTCAAAGCTCCGGCTCTCGCACAGGAGCGCTTCACTTCTTGAAACCTGGCGGGTAGGATTGACAGTTTCTTTAAGACGTCGCTGAGCCGGTTGGGTCCTTGATTGGCAGGAGAGATGGCGGCAAGTGCCCGTTGTGCGCCAATATACAGTTGCTCCACTAAGGTATACACTACCTTTAGTTTCATCACATGATCTTGGCTCAGATTCTTGCTTCGTGGGCCTGCACATATTTTATAAACAAAGTCAGCTGGCGGCTTATATTCCGGATCAGTAAAAAGTACACAAGATCTAAGACAGATGGCTTACCAAAGATGGCGGCCACCATTTGAGACACCCAGCCCTTTAAACCGTTTAGCTTTGCTGAAACCTCTTCAAGGGCTGCTTCAGCCTTCTCGGCGCATTGTGTCAGAAGCGTTTTTTCCTCTGCCCAGGTTTTCTTCTTGGCAGTGAAGCTGGTCTTTAAATTTTCCATCTCAGAGAGACTTATTTGCAATTTGGAGTTAGCAGACTTGATTTTTGCCTCCTGACCTGCTAGCCGGGTCTTCGCATTAGTCAATTGCGAGTTTAGTTCAGATAAGGCATTCTGCAAAAAAACGTACTCAGATGAGTCAAGATTTCGCTTAAGGTTCAAAAATCAAGATTCAAGTCTCAAGTACTTTACAAAAAACCACGTGACACTTGGGGGCTAATGTATGCCAAAACAATTTCTTATGACTCTAAAGACATACCTTAAGTCCCAGGTACTTTACAAAGTAACAACACTTGGCACTTGGGGGCTAATGCATGCTATTCAGCAAGTTTCTCAAGGTCAAGCCGGATTATGAAGTTCTCTGAATACGGTACAAGTCAATTTAAAGTACCGGCTCATTTATGATCAAAATGAACCGGCCCTTGGGGACTACAGGTGAAGCTTTGTTCTATTTTATTGAACTGAAGAAAAGTTTCAAAGGTAAATGTCTTGGCCTATATTATAAAGTCTACAGATTTTTCCGGTTCTCTTATAATCTGAAGACTTGGAGGCTGGCGGAATATAGATAAGCCGGAAGAACATACCTCGTATTTCAGCTGCAACTGTTTGACCATTTCGATCTCTGAGTCGCGACTGGAGTGCACATGGCTGAGATAGCGGGATAAAATATCATTGGCATTCAGATGATCATAATGTGCGACATCAAAGCGCACTTTCTGTCTCTCCAATGCCTCTTGTTTCGCCGTGTGGCGAGCCAACACGGTTGGATTCCCCGGCTCAATAAAGCGGCTCCCGGTGATCAAAACGTCTTGCGCAGACGGTAATGGCTGGTTGGCTGAACTTGATGGTCGAGTTGCGGGAGGATTCACGGTGGTGTCATCAAACGACGGCTCAGGAGGATTTGCTTCTGCATTGACATGCGGGTCTTCTGGAGTTTCAAATGATGGAGGAGAAGGTGGCCTTGCCGGTTCAGGAGCAAGGACTGGCGGGTCTTCCGCCGGTTTGGTCACCTTGGCCTTCTTAGACTTAGCTTGGCCACTAAGTGAAAGATTATAGGACTGTTAGTATAAAGAGACAATTTGAAAAACACGGAAGACAAAGGATTTTTTTTCTTACCCAGGGGCAATCTTGAAGGCTGGAAACTGGGTTTGAGACGAGTCGCCAGAAGAGCGAGATACCTCCTGCAAAGATAAGACAAAGTAAGTAATACAGAGAAAGGACATCCATTAAAAGAAAGTCGAAGACAAAGAAATAAACCTCATTCTGGCGTTTTTGGGGAGTTTGTTGAAGAACAACAGCTGGTTCGTCTTCGGTCCGTGCTTGACGGCGGCTCCCATGTTGCTGCTTTTTCAAAAGAAAGTGAGGGTCTAGATAAGCCAAAGGGTGTGAAAACCTTACTTTCCGGGTTATGACTCGAAGTTTCTGTCTTGGCAAATGGGCTGAGTCAGAGGAAATAGTTACCTCTTCTTCCACGGCCTGACTGGCCCCAGTGTCGTCCTGGTAATGATCAGTGTTAATAAGATTATTAAAAAGTTGGCCAAGGGAGTCAAGGGCTACCTCCGACTCAGAAGTATCATCGAGTTTCATCATATCTTCAGCGGTGCTCTTCTTCTTCTTTTTGGATCTCCGGGTCGTTTTCTTGGCATTTATGGCGGCGGCTCTTGCTTTCTTGGCAGCTTCGTGGTCATATTTAACTTTCCAAAAATCAGATCTGGCATGCAGACAGGTAAAAACAAGATGAAAGGTCAGACAAGTATTAAACAATACGGCTTGGAAAAATACAAAGGAGAGATCAGAGTGTCCTTACTTCTGGCGACGGGTTAAGCTTGCAGAAGGGGTTTAACCCGATGATACTACAGTCTTCGTATTTTCCGTTCACCAGAAGGGTTGACATTGAGACAATATCTTCTTCCGTTAACTGAACGGAGCTATGACGAAGAGAGTCATCTGGGCCTCCACCATACTCGTACATCAATTTTTATCGACGGCTTAGAGGGATAACCCGCCATGAGATCCAGCAGCGGGTCAGATCAACTCCGGTTAACCCATTCCCCAACAAAGCATTAATCCTTTTGATGGATGGTATCAACTTCTTGCGTTTAGCAGCAGTGAGTTTGTCAGGAAGTGCAAATTTGGAGTCAAGACGCTCTGAGCGATAACCCGGCAGGGGATGTTCGTTTGCTGGTGAGGTATCTTGACAATAAAACCAAGTCTGATTCCAGTCTTTGAGATGACTTGGCAAGACTATGAGGGGGAAGACAATGCCCTGCCGACGCTGAATTGAGATGCCTCCAAGCTCCAAGCTAAGGCCGTTGGTGCACTCGTTTTGCCGGTTCAGATAAAAATATTCTCTAAAGAGGTCCACGGTCGGCTCTTCCTGAAGGTACACTTCGCAGAGCACTTGGAAGTTGCAGATATTAGATATGGAATTGGGCCCAATATCTTGAGGGTGGAGTTTGAAAAAGTGGAGGACATCTCTGAAGAACTTTGAGCCGGGCGGTGAAAAGCCACGGTTCATATGGTCAGTAAAAACAATTACTTTGCCGTCTCTTGGATTGGGTCGTTTCTTCGTCCGGGTTAGGGGCACGGTAAGACATGACGGCTTTTCCTGGCAAAAATCCTATGGAAAAGAACTCCTTCAAATGTTCCTCGGTTATGGTTGAGGGAACCCAGTTGCAGATGGTTGGTGCTTTGGACGGCATGATGTTCAAAAACAAACTGAAAGAAAGGTAACATGCCGGTTCAATTCAATGGTGAAATTAAACAGTTAAATGATGATAATACAGGGAAGTAATGGCGGCTTAATTAAGGGCTAATGTCATAGAAGGAAAAGTAAGCCGGCACAGTAAGCCGCCATGACTACAGATATTTGAGAAAGCAAAATTTAGCTAAGTGTTGAGACAAACAAGTTTCCTAACTTCTTGGTATTATTCCAGATCAAATGGCTATTCAAAATGGGAAAAATTCTAGACCTAAAAAGTTTAGCGCAGATAAATCTGTGAAGTTCTAATGAGATCTTTGAACCAAAGAAAGGGATCTATGGGCATCAAGAGTAGGCGCAAAAACACTACCGCACAAGCATATATATCTTTTTGGATCAAGAAGAGGCCTGCAGTGGAAGAACTACGAAGAACTGCGATGAACTATGAAGAACATGAAGAAGTCTGGAAACCCTAATGCGGATCTGAGAAGCGAAAAGCAGAACACTTACGACCACGGATCTTCTCCGGAGGTCGCCGCCGTTCTCTGGACCGATTCCGGTTGATGCAGCGGCCAAGGTCGACGGAGATGGAGGAGAAGCGCGACGGCGGTGAGGCTCGAGCAGCAGGAGGGTTGCGAGAGGAAGAAGACGGAGAGAGAGAGAAGAATGAGGAAGGCCGAGGCGTGCCTATTTATAAGGAAAAATGTGAACAGGCGGGCGCGAAAATCGAGGAAGAGCCAAATAATGGTTATCCAACTACACAGACGCCTCAATTCTCGGAAGACATTAAAGGTGAAGATCTGTTGGGAGATGACGTCATAAAAGTTTTTTTGCGTTTTCAAGAGATGACGCCATGGCAGGTTACAAAAACTTCTGTGAGGATAAGAAGATGGATTTTGTCTAAGTGTTGAAGATTGACAAAGAACGAAGTTCAAAGTCAACCTGGGGCCTAATGTTGGGGATATAGCTATCAGTTATGACCCGCCCAGGAGGGGCCGGGTCAGTCCCAATGGCGGGTTACACAAGAAGCCCAGTAAACATTAAGATGATAGTTTATAAAATCTTATAGAAGGCCCAAAGGCCTAGAGGCGGCTTAAGGCCCAATATTGCAAACCGCCGTATGTAAGGAAAGACTTGTAAAGAAAGGCATGTAAAGGAAGTCACCGAGCTGGACACGATTATGAGCCGGCCGGGACTCTGTGGGCCACCAGGCGTCAACCCGTGTATATAAGGGGACGACCCGGTGGCGGCTTAGGGCAAGAAACAAGAAATCGATAACCAAGCCAGCGAGTTAAGCCTCTTGGTGATCGAAACCCCAGCATTACCAACACAACTAGACATAGGCTTTTACCTTCAACGTAAGGGGCCGAACTGGTATAAAACCTCTTGTGTCCTTTGTCCCGATCAACCCCTTTAAGCTTCCTAGTTGCGATGGCCCTGCGACTAAGTCCTTTCGCTAGGACATCTGCCTTGACAATTCCACGACAGTTCCCGATGGCCCCCGACTGATACTTTGTGGCGGAGCGACAGGACAGTTTGAGACCACCTAGGAGAGAGGTGGGCCTGGCCCTGGTCGGCGTTCGCGATTACATCAATTAACACACTTAACAAGATCTTGGTATTTGATCCGAGTCTAGCCACTGGCCTATACGCACTAACCAACTAGGAGGGAACAATTATGGGCACTCAACGTCGTGGTATCAGTCGAAGCCTTCTTGACATCAGCGACTGAGCGGCGCGCGCCGGGTTGGACCGTGTAACGCAACTTCCTTTGTAATGGAGGTTGCTAGGTCTGCTCACCGGCCGTGTACGCAACCTGCATGTGTGCAACGGGCGATGGGCCCAGACCCCTACGTGCTTAGGATTTAGACCGGCGTGCTGACCTCTCTATTGTGCCTAGGTAGGGATGTGACGTGTTGATCTTCCGAGGTCGAGCATGACCCAGGAAAGTGTGTCCGGCCAGAGGGATCGAGCGTGTTGGGAAATGTGGTGCACCCCTGCAGGAAAGTTTATCTATTCGAATAGCCGTGCCCTTCGGTAAAAGGACGACCCGGAGTTGTAACTTTACCTTACGACAACTAGAACCGGATACTTAATAAAACCCACCCTTTCAAGTGCCAGATACAACTCGGTGATCGCTCTCTCACAAGGCGACGAGGAGAGGATCGCCGGGTAGGATTATGCTATGCGATGATACTTGGTTAACTTACCATCTACCCTCTTCTACTGCTTCAAGATGGAGGTTGCCAGAAGCGTAGTCTTCGATAGGACGCTATCCCCCTCTTATTCTGGCATTCTGCAGTTCAGTCCACATATACTACCCCTTTCATTTGATACCAATGCATATGTTGTGTAGTTCCTTGTTTGCGAGTACTTTGGATGAGTACTCACGGTTGCTTTGCTCCCCCTTTTCCCCTTTCTATACCTGGTTGTTGCGACCAGATGTTGGAGCCCGGGAGCCAGACGACACCGTCGACGAAGACTCCTACTACACTGGAGGTGCCTACTACTACGTGCAGGCCGCCGACGACGACCAGGAGTAGTTTAGGAGGATCCCAGGCAGGAGACCTACGCCTCTTTCGATCTGTATCCCAGTTTGTGCTAGCCATCTTATGGCAACTTGTTTAACTTATGTCTGTACTCAGATATTGTTGCTTCCGCTGACTTGTCTATGACCGAGCTCTTGTATTCGAGCCCTCGAGGCCCCTGGCTTGTAATATGATGCTTGTATGGATTATTTTATTTCTAGAGTTGTGTTGTGATATCTTCCCGTGAGTTCCTGATGTTGATCGTACACGTTTGCGTGTATGATTAGTGTACGATTGAATCGGGGGCGTCACAACATCAAGGGGCATGGCGAAGAGGAGTGTCTCAGAGATGAGGAGGTGTGTGCAAGAGGAATAGAGAGGGAGATTGATGAAATTGTTGATGTATTGCTTGAGCCTCATGGGCGTATATATAGGAGTACATGATCATCTTGAAGTACAATACATGCTAGAACAAATCCTAGTATATCATATGTTTCCTATACAATCATTATACTCAACATCCAATGTGTGTCAGATTACAGCCTTCGGATTCTTCTCCAGTCTCACCGTCTGCATCACTACCGTTGTGACTGCGGGGGATATTGAGTATCATGATTGTTTATTTATTCTAGCTTATCTTGTACTCCAAGATGGTCATGGACTCCTATATATACACCCATGAGGCTCAAGCAATACATCAACAATTCCATCAATCTCTGTCTCACGTCTAGCTCCCTCGGGCCTAAACATGGACCTAAAGTGGGCTACAATTCTTTTATTTTAAATTGCTTCAAACGAGTCTTGAACTCAAGACTTCTTGGCGCTGATACCATGTAAGAGGGATAGAGAGGGACATTGATGAAATTGATGATGTATTGCTTGAGCCTCGTGGGTGTATATATAGGAGTACATGGCCATCTTTGAGTACAAGGTAAGTTAGAACAAATCCTAATCTAACATATATTTCCTAAACAATCAGGATAATCAATAGTGTGGATGTGCATCGCCAGCGCACAGTTTAAATATCTGTGGCCACAGCCAGCCGAAGGGGCGGCCAACCCGCTTCAATGCGGCGCATGGGCCGAAGTTTGTTTCTCGGGATGCGACGTTCGCATTGAAGTGGCGATGCCCTAGTGGTCGCGCCCATCAACGTCGCCCTCAGGTCCGGTCACGTCACACGACATCAATATCGGGCATTGCATGCTTTGGGCCGGCATGAATGCGGCGCCGCAATCGGCGCGGGCGTTTGATGGAAAGCGCGGGAGAGGTGGGTGGGGTTTTTGGTGGGCCAACTTAATCACACGTGGGCGTGACAGCGGTCCGGACGCCTGTAAAGACCCCCACTTTGTCTCCAGTGCGGGGAAAAACACGTCTGGACAGGCCTGCGAACGATACAGACTCGCGTTGGATGGCAAAACATGTCTGAACCACATGGTCCGGACGGTTGCAGATGGTTCTTGGTTCCGCGTTGGAGATGATCTAAGACCGCGTGTAATGGGAGTATCATAAGTGGTATCATGCATATCAACTAAGCTTTTATGATGATGTGACACATAATTAAATGAGGAAAGAGAGAATGTCTGCAGGCGAGGGAGCGCGCCCTCTCTCGCAGCGGTGGCTAGAGGGCCTAGAGGGAGTTCGACCGCATTGGGGACGTCCTTTGGCTGACCACCAAGCGTTTTCACGAGGTGGAGCTCGAGCTCATCGAGGCAAAGGAGGCGGTCGCAAACGAAGAAAAAGGCACCGATGTGTGGCTTGAGGCAGCCAAGGAGGAGTACCATCTCGCCTTCACTCTCTCCTACTCCGTGTCGAGTATTATCTTCATGTCAAGGACTAGAGTAGTTTAGATTAGGTTTATCTAGTATGTCGAGTTATAATATTGTGAACTCTATGTTTAAATTATGTTGCTTCTGCCATATCTTTTGTGGTATGGTAAATAATTTCATAGTTCTAAAAAAAGTAAATCATTTGATAGTATATCACTTAAATGAGCGTGTGTACGTTCATAGGGATGAGTGTATGTGTGTATGTATAAGCGCTTGCATCTGTACTGATGTTAAAAAAGAAATTGGTTGTGATGCGGTTTTAAGGATTTGCTAGTGATGCTTTGTAAGAGCATCTCCAACAGCCGCCGAACGCGCCGCGCGCTAAAACCTACTTTGTCGCGCGCCCATCTCCTGATTTGGCACGGCGGGCAGCGCTGGCTCCAGCAGCCGCGCTAAAATGCAGCGCGCTCGCAGCTCCAACAGTGCGCAAAAAATGCAGCGCGCGCGACTCGCACAAACAACATATGCATTTCAAATAGAAGCAAAAATGATCAAACTATAACAAAATAAATCAACAATAAATAGTTCAATTTCGTTATTACAACCCAAACAAATAGTTTATCGTTCAGTACAACAAATAGTGCAATAATCACAACAAATAGTTCATGAACAATACAATGTTGAACGCACAAATCATGCTCTTTGTCGTCCATGCCATGCCCACCACTCCTCAATGAGATCCTTCTGAAGATCATTGTGCGCTGCGGGACGCCGAATGGAATGATATGAGGCAACAAAACGGGCCACCCTTTCAGCCCTCCTCCACTTGCACGGGATGTCCCAAGAGCTCATACTGTGGGTAGTCTAAATCTTGGCCACGGTCATTCTCGATGATCATGTTGTGCATGATCACACAAGCGTGCATGATGTACCGAAGCATTTTTTGATCCCAAAATCTAGCCGGTCCTCTCACAATAGCAAATTGGGCTTGCAAAATCCCAAAAGCTCTCTCCACATCTTTTCTAGCCGCCGCCTGAGCATTGTGGAAATCAAGATTTTTCTTACCTCCGGCTTTTTCAACAGCTTCACGAAGGTTTGCCACTTTGGATAGATGCCATCCGCTAGATAATATCCATAGTTGTATGTACGGCCATTTGCTACAAACTGCACCGGTGGCAACTCACCATTTGCAATCTTATTCATCAGTGGAGACCGGTTGTAACACCCCAGACACACCCGCCGGTGGTCGTTACTTCTGGCGGGATCTAGACTGGCCCCACAGATCAATACTAGTCTTTTCTGCGCACTTTGTCCTCACTCGTGCGCGCCCGGGAGCAACTTCCCGGTCGATCACCCATCCTGACACTACTCCAAGCTGAGCACGCTTAACTTTGGAGTTCTATCCTAATGGGCTCCCAGAAAAGAAGGAATTCCTTATTGATATGAGTAGTCTATCATCCCTAATAAGCCAGGCTATCACATACACCCCCACTCAGAAGAACCGACGTCCTCGTCGGGCCACGGGAACATTCCCTCTTGGCACATACGTCTGTGCATCCAGTTCGGCACATGTGCCATGTCGTGTGCCACGACGGGTCACAAATGTCATGCACAACATGACCGCGCACCTGTCCGCAAACATCCGTGTAACCACGAGGGTCGGCTATGATACCAACTTGTAACACCCCGGACACACCCGCCGGTGGTCGTTACTTCTGGCGGGATCTAGACTGGCCCCACAGATCAATACTAGTCTTTTCTGCGCACTTTGTCCTCACTCGTGCGCACTCGGGAGCAACTTCCCAGTCGGTCACCCATCCTGACACTACTCCAAGCTGAGCACGCTTAACTTTGGAGTTCTATCCTAATGGGCTCCCGGAAAAGAAGGAATTCATTATTAATATGAGTAGTCTATCATCCCTAATAAGCCAGGCTATCACACAGGTTGACAACATTGATGTCATTCAAAGATCCAGGCATTCCAAAGAATGCATGCCAAATCCAAGTCTCTTGATCGGCCACCGCTTCAAGGATTATAGTGGAACCCTTTTTTTGCCCGTGGAATTGCCCATGCCATGCCTTTGGACAATTCTTCCAACTCCAATGCACGCAATCTATTGAGCCAAGCATGCCAGGAAAGCCGCGAGCTTTGTTCATCGCCAATAGCCTTGCGGCGTCTTCAGCATTGGGAGATCTCAAATACTCCTCGCCAGACACTTGCACAATTCCGACTGCGAAGCGCTTGACACACATGATGGCTTGACTCTCACCCATAGCCAAGTGATCATCAATTAGATCAGCCGGGATACCGTATGCCAACATACGCAAAGCGGTTGTCACCTTCTGAAAGGTGCTATGCCCGAGCTCTCCGGCGGCATTCCTCCTTTGGTGAAAAACCCGGTCATGGCTCGCTAGTTTCTCTGCAATGCGCCTGAACAACTCGGTGCTCATCCTAAACCGGCGACGAAAGTACGACTCCGGGTATGTGGGATTCTCCACGAAATAGTGCCTCATCAATCTGTTATGGGCATCGATCCTATCCCTCCAAATTTTCTGCCGACCCATAACCGAACCACCGTGCTTTGGTTTTTTTATTGATATGCATAGCTAGGATCATTGCAAGATCCTCCTCCTCTTCCATATCAAATTCTTCTTCGGAAGAATCATACGACAAACTCATCTACAATGTTCAATACTATGCTATAAAACTAGAATCAACATGCACCAAATTCATGACGTTTGAGCAATACATACCTTGCAGGCGTTTTGTCGAACACCTTGCGGGCGTCGAGCGGCAGCGAGCGCTCGAGCGCTGTTCGTTGGACGAGGGACGCGCGCGAGGGGCGGCGGGACTAGAGGGAGGGCGGAGAAGCCGCCGCGGCGCGGGGATAGGCCGGGGAAACGCCGGAACGGTCGCCGGGTGGCGCGGGCGGCGGCGATGACGTGGTTGGAATCAAAGCAGAATCCAAATTTTCTGTTCATGTACTGGGCGCAAAATTTTCTGTTCTCTCACAGAATCAAAGCAACTATCATCCAAATCATCCCAAAGGCTTTACTTGCCACAAACACTAATTTAAACACAAAACACAACCATAACAGTAGCATAATTGTGTCCACACCAAAAAATAGGAAATAAACAAGAAAAATAAATATAGCTATTAGGTTGCCTCCCAACAAGTGTTATTGTTTTACGCCCATAACTTGGCGTAATGCATAGTTTCAAGTGTTGTCATTCTTCAAATTAATTCCATAGGTGGCTCTCATAATAGATTCATATGGTGGCTTAACTCTCTTTCTAGGTAAGTGTTCCATACCCTTCTTTAATGGAAATGGAAACTTTATATTACCCTCTTTCATATCAATAATAGCACCTATGGTTCGAAGGAAAGGCATACCAAGTATCATGGGACAAGACGGATTGCAATCAATATCAAGCACAATGAAATCAACGGACACGTAATTCCTATCTACAAGAATAAGAACACCATTTATTCAACCCAAAGGTTTCTTAATAGTAGAATCCACTAAGTGCAAATTGAGTGAACATTCATCCAAATCATGAAGGCATGGCACATCACATAAAGATTTTGGTATATTGGAAATACTAGCACCCAAATCACATAAAGCATTGCACTCATAATTTTTATCTTTATTTTAATGGTAGGTTCACATTCATCATATAATTTCCTAGGTATTGAAACCTCTCATTCTAGCCTTTCTTCTAAAGCTTTCATCGTAGCTTCTGCAATATGTTTAGTAAAGCTTTATTTTGTTCATAAGCATTGGGTGAATTTATCATGCATTACAACAAGGAAATACACTCAATTAAAAAACAATTATCATAATTTAAATCCTTGAAATCCAAAGTAGTGGGCACATCACTATTTAAAGTTTATACCTCTCCAAACTCACTTTTATCAAAAAAATCATTAAGATTTTCACCCTCCGAACAATGGAGACGTCCTCTAGCTAAAGTTGACTCATCTTTAGTTTCCATTTCAGCAAGTTTTATATTGCTAAACAAAGATTTAATGGTGAGACACCAATCATTTTAATATCTTCAGCGTTACCAAGTGCAAAAGATTTCGATTTAGCCACCATTTTCTTCACTAGATTAGTTTGCGTATCAGAAATTTTCCCTGGCAGATTTTCAGTAAGAGCAAGTTGAGATTGAAGATTGTCAACTTCTTTATTAACATCATCGAGTTGTTTTCCAATAGCATCTAATAAGGTAGAGTGTTCCTTAAGTTCTTCAGTAAAGAATTTATTGTGCTCAAATTGCGTAAACATGAAGTCCTTAGTATTTTTCTGAATTTTGACCAACCTTTTATGATAAGAGATATGATGATAATTTTCTCGAGGCATAGCGACAAGGCAAGCAAACAAGCAAAAAGGCAAACGAAAAATATTTTTGTGTTTTTGTGGAAACATTTTAGAAGTAGGGGAGATCAAAACGAGAGGCAAATGGAAAATGAAAGTAAATGCAAGCAGATGAAAGTTTATGCCATGGTACTTGATAGGTGTTGGTGATGTCTCCCCGGCAATGGCACCAGATATTCTTCCTGCTACTTGTGAGTTGCGTTCGGATTTCCCCGAAGAGGAGAGGATGATGCAGTACAGTAGAGATAAGTATTTCCCTCAGTTAAGAACCAAGGTTATCAATCCAGTAGGAGAACCACGCAATACCTCGTGAACAATATGTACACACAAAATAACAAGTACTTGCACCCAACGCAAACAAGGGGTTGTCAATCCCTTGGCGGTTAATTGGAAAACCTCGTGGTGATAGATAGATAAACAAAAACACAAATAAAATAGAAGTAAAGTAAATAAATTGCAGCAAGGTATGGATTTTAATATATGATAAAGATAAACTCGGGGCCATAGTTTTCAGTAAGGGCTTCTCTCTTGAACAAAAAGCATATGGTAGGTAAACAAATTACTGTTGGGCAATTGATAGAAATCGCATAGTTATGACGATATCCAAGGCAATGATCATGTATATAGGCATTATGTCCGAGACAAGTAGACCGACTCATGCCTGCATCTACTACTATTACTCGAGCATCGACCGCTATCCAGCATGCATCTAGAGTATTAAGTTCATAAAGAACGGAGTAACGACTTAAGCAAGATGACATGATGTAGACAAAGTAAACTCAATCAATATGAATAAACCCCATCATTTTACCCTTAATGGCAACGATACAGATATGTGTCATGTCCCTTTCTTTCCATGGGATTGAGCACCGCAAGATCGAACCCATCACAAAGCACCTATCCTATTGAAAGATAAATCAATCTAGTTGGCCAAACCAAATGGATAGATCAGAGAGAAATAAAAAGTTATAAAAATCATGCATAAAAGAGTACAGAGAAGACTCAAATAATATTCATGGATAATTTGATCATAAACTGACAATTCATCGGATCCCAACAAACACACTGCCAAAGAAGATTACATCGAATAGATCTCCAAGAACATCGAGGAAAACATTGTATGGATGATCAAAGAGAGAGAAGAAGCCATCTAGCTACTAGCTATGGACCCATAGGTCTGTGGTAAACTACTCAAACATCATCGGAAGGGTAGCAAGGTTGATTTAGAGGCCCTCTATGACTGATTCCCCCTCCGATAGAGTGCTGAAAAAGGCCTCCAGACGGGATCTCGCAAGAACATAAGCTTGCAGCGGCGGAAAAGGTATTTTTTGGGGGTGGCTCACTGTTGGTTTCCCAATTTTAGAGAATTTATATAGTTAGAATTAGGTCAAATGGAGGAACAAGGGGCCCACAAGCAACATGGGCGCGCCTACCCCCCTGGGCACGCTCATGTGCCTTGTGGCCTACTCCTTCGCCTTCTAGCCTCCTCCCGAAGCTACTAGGGTCTCATGTCCAGAAAAAAATCGTCAAAAGTTTCATGGCATTTGGACTTTGTTTGGTACTGATTTCCTGGAAAACCAAAAACAGGCAAAAAACAGCAATTGGCACTTGGCACTAAGTTAATTGGTTAGTCCCAAAAAATGATATAGTATTGCATATAATTTCATATCAAACATCCAAGATTGATACTATAATAGCATGGAACAATCAAAAAATATAGATACGGTGGAGACTATCAGAGCTCAAAGAGCTCGGCAATGGTCTGCACCTTGTGGGTATTGAGCTTCTCCCTGATCTTGGGATGATGAACGTTCGAGTGAAAGACTGATGATCGTAGTAGGATCAATGTTAGGGATATTGTGTTGCACTTGGCTAAAGTGTTGTACGTTCTTGCGCAATGGTTCCCCGGGCTTTTGCACCAGGAGGTGCAGATCATTGGGCATCCCTGGTCGCTTGAACCGTCCTTGGAAGGCGCCCGCGAATTGCTTGCAAAAATCATCACATGATGAATGGAATTCTCTAGAAGATTCATGAGCCATGAGCGAACTTTGGGCTTGAGTGCCATGGGAAACTAGTTGCCAAGTGCTCGCTTCCTGCCGCGAGCAGCAACAATAGTGATGGTGTGGATGCTGAGGAACTCATCAGGGTTGGTTTTCCCGTCATACTGGACAGAAAGGTCAAGGGGCCTTGGCCACTTGATGCAGCATAACTTCGGGGTGAACGCGGTGCAACCTTCCCCATAAGGCAAGTTGCCCTATCCTCGTCAAAGCACTCCGCATCCTCAAGATCCGCATGTGCATCAGATTGCCGATGAGTTTCTCAGTGTCTCTCTATGCGGGTGCACGCATCTTGGCCTTGGTGATCGCTGATAGTCTAACGCTGGTCTTGATGACACCTTGGGAGGAGAAGACGCCACCAAGACTGGGTGTTCGCGGTCACCACGCGGCCTTGCCTGAGCCTGATGTCGTGGGGACTGCGTTGATGCCACGTGTCACTTGCTTTGGCGGCCATCATCATCGGCCGGAGCAGTGGGTGGGTGGCGCGTGGACACGCCATCCCACTCGCTCTGGACAGCATAATCTACCACACTTTGAATGGTGGCCCTCCAAGCTTCCATCCTATTGGCTTCAGGATGGAAACCAAGCAGACATCAGGCTCGGGCCAGGGCCTCGGTGGGTGAACTAACCATGTCATAAGCTTGAGACAGCCTAGAGCCCCTAGTGCGGTTGCCTGAGGGAGCGGTGTTGCCACCTCGCGGGGACACAAGGCTGCCTCCTGGAGGAGGGCAGCATTGTTCCTCGTTTGTTGTCCTGGATGGATGCTTGGAAGTGTGGGTTGCTGCCTCGCCGGGACCTGTGCTTATGTGCCTTGTGGGGCATTCCTCGCAACCGCCGAAGGCTACAAGGTCTGCCTGTTGGCATGAGCGGGAGAGTGATTCCCTGCAATGCCAGCTTGGGAAGGAACATCTGTGGTCATCGAGCTCTTACTCCCAGCCGCCTGTTGACCGTGGGGCCTGAGATTCTGGGAATTTCGTGCCACATGGTCTTCTTCGGCTTGAGGTTGCGATGGAGCTTTTGCCAAAGAGCCCAGGCCTTTCGCAGTGTTGCGTGTTTTTGGAGGCACCATCCCTACCGTGTGATGGTGAAGAGGTCGATGAAGGCAACGATGAATCTAGCGTTGTCAGAGACGCCGGCAGCTTTGTCGATGTAGATCCACACGAGCACCCCCCTACCTGGTGCACCAGATGTCGACGCACATTTCCAGAACACACGCAAGACACCGTGGACTGGGGGCGTACTTCTGTTGATTCGTGAGTGGGCCGCAAGGTGGGGACCTACACTACCAAAATGCACGAAGTTGACATGATGATTTACCCAGGTTTGGACGACATGGTTGCGTAATACCCTATTCATGTTTTGTGTGTGGCTATTTCCATAGGATGACGAGCTACATGCCCTTCCCGGGAATGGGAAGCATTGTGTGCTTCTACTGGTGTGCTTGTAGGAAATATGCCCTAGAGGTAGTAATAACGATTATTTTGTATCTCCAAGTTTGTAATGGATGTTCATGTTCCATGCTATAACTGCAATGATTCTCGAGTCTGCAATATCCACAAGGCTCGGAGGAAAACTCATTTGCACGTGTGGTATATTAAACGGTAAAATGTATTCCTAGTCATGCCTCTAAGACTACCTCAAGTGTTGCACGATGGTCCTATTTTCCTGATCATGGGCATGTCATGCCAGCAACTTTGAGGGCACAATGTTAGAAGAACACGTGTAGAATTGACCTGAATTGATGTTATGCTATGAGATACATTCGTCACAAGTTAGTGGTTAATAACACGGAGATAGTTAATGTTTACATAATTCCTTAGACCATGAGACTATCGAGTTCCTTCGCACTTGCTTCGTGAACTTTGGGGTTTGTTAAACGTCATCCGTAAATGGGTGGCTATTACGACGGCTTTAGGGTTCATGGAAAAGTATGACAAGGAATGAGTGTAACGCCCTCGATGCGGCTATATCTCCCACGTGTCGAAGCACGACTTAGAGGCATCACCGCATTGAAAGCAATGTCGCAAGTGAGGTAATCTTCACACATCACATGTAATACATAAGGGAAAGAGATACATAGTTGGCTTACAATCGCCACTTCACACAATTACATGAATAAAGCATTACATCATCCAGATACAATCAAAGGTCCGACTACGGAACCAAAATAAAAAGAAGACTACCCAAAATGCTACACAGATCCCCGATCGACCCCAACTGGGCTCCACTACTGATCAACTAGAACGAAACAACACAAAAGGACAAGATCTTCATCGAGCTCCTCCTTGAGCTTGGTTGTGTCATCTGCATGGTTCAACGGCACCTGCAAGCTGGTTTTGGAAGTATCTGTGAGTCACGGGGACTCAGCAATCTCACACCCTCGCGATCAAGACTATTTAAGCTTATAGGAAGGGTAAAAGGTATGAGGTGGAGCTGCAGCAAGCGACTAGCATATATGGTGGCTAACATACAAAAAAGAGAGCGAGAAGAGAAGGCAAAGCACGATCGTGAAACTATGATCAAGAAGTGATCCTAGAACAACCTACATCAAGCATAACTCCAACACCGTGTTCACTTCCCGGACACCGTTGGAAAGAGACCATCACGGTTACACACGCGGTTGATGTATTTTAATTAAGGTCAACTTCAGGTTTTCTACAGCCGGACATTATCAAATTCCCATCTGCCCATAACCGCGGGCACGGCTTTCGAAAGTTCAAATCCCTGCAGGGGTGTCCCAACTTAGCCCATCACAAGGTCTCACGGTCAACGAAGGATAAACCTTCTCCCGAGACATTCCGATCAGATTCGGTATCCCGGTTCTACAAGACACTTCGACAAAGACAAAACAAGTCCAGCAACACCGCCCGAATGTGCCAACAAATCCCGATAGGAGCTGCACATATCTCGTTCTCAGGGCACACTCAGATTGTCCAAACTTCCGGTAGGCCAGCCCAGAGTTGCCCCTGGTGGCCACCGGCGGCTGACAGGTTAGACCAACACTCAGAGGAGCACTGGCCCGGGGGGGTTAAAATAATGATGACCCTTAAGTCTGCAGAACCCAAGGGAAAGAAAAGGCTAGGTGGCGAATGGTAAAACCAATGTTGGGCATTGCTGGAAGAGTTTTATTCAAGGCGAACTGTCAAGGGGTTCCCATTATAGCCCAACCGCGTAAGGAACGCAAAATCCGGGAACATAACACCGATATGACGGAAACTAGGGTGGCAAGAGTGGAACAAAACACCAGGCATAAGGCCGAGCCTTCCACCCTTTACCAAGTATATAGATGCATTAATTAAATAAGATATATTGTTATATCCCAACAAGTAAACATGTTCCCACAAGGAACAACATCTTCATGTTCCAACAAGGAACAAACTTCAATCTTCACCTGCAACTAACAATGCTATAAGAGGGGCTGAGCAAAGTGGTAACATAGCCAAACAACAGTTTGCTAGGGCAAGGTGGGTTAGAGGCTTGGTTCAACAATATGCGAGGCATGACAAGCAAGTGGTAGGTATCACAGCATAGGCATAGCAAAAGAGCGAGCAACTAGCAAGCAAAGATAGAAGTGATTTCGAGGGTATGGTCATCTTGCCTGAGATCCCGCAAATAAGAAGAACGAGTCCAAGAAGAAGACAAACAGACGTAGTCGAACGGATCCTCACACCTCCGAAACGGAACCGAAGCTCACGAGAAAGGCAACCCGGAAAGAAGCAAACAACATAGTAAACAACCAACACATAGACATGGCATGATGCACAAACAATTATGATGCATGTCCGGTGTAATGAAGCATGGCATGGCAAAATGCACAAACAATCCTACAAATTAAGTGGAGCTCAACATGCAACTCCGTTGCATATTGACGAAACACCACGTGACTTATTTAGTTCTCTCTCGTTTATGTACCCAACAATATTAAATGTTCTTAGCATGGCAAGAGGGTGAAGCATAATTAAACTACCTAACTAGGCAAGTTTAAATGAGGCCGGAACAACAAACCACAAGTCCGGAAACTCCTCATGTGCATAATATAGATTTGGTACTGTTCTGCCCTAAACATTATTTTAGAGTTGTTAAACATGCAAAGTAAGGCCACCATGTTAAACTAGGCAAAATTCTACCCCATTTACATATAAAGTTTATTAAATTTGGAGCTACGGTTATTTAGTTATGAATTAAATCATTTTAGCATGGCATAGGAGTAAATTAATGCAAACAACAGTTTAAGCATTTTTAACATGGATGAAAGTTGCATATTATTAAACTAGATGAAATTCTAAGCAAGTTTCATATATAAATCATTTTAATATGATGCACCGTTGATGAGTTATTAAATGCATGATCTAGAGGGACTAAACTGTAAAACAGGTTTACTGGAAAAATAGACAAATTCGCATAACTGGAAAAAAAACAGGTATGGGTCGCAACAAAGGCCGGCCCAACAGTGCATAGGATCTAGGTGACTACTCACCATGGGCTTCGGCCCGTTGGTGAAGGAGGCTGGCTGGGGAGGAAGCGCCTGGGCCATGGCGATTGTCGGTGGAGGCGGCCCAGGGGGTGCGGTCGAGCAGGCGTGGTCAACGGGGCGAGCGGCTGCGCTCTGCTCGTTGCAGAGGAAGAAGAGGTCAGCGGCAGGGACCAACATGCCCATGTGAGGGCGCTCGTCCAAGGAAGCAGCAGCAGAGGGGCGACGTAGCTCCTCCCGCAGCAAAACGAAGCAGGGGTGCGGCGCTTGGCGAACGGAGCTTCTACTCCGGCGACGAGGCGATGCAGGGGACGGAGGGAGGAGCGGATCGGCGTCCCAGGAGAGGTCGAGGCGCTTGCAAGGCACTCCGACGAGGAGCGGGCAGACGGCGGATCCGGCGGGCGACACGGCAGGGGAAGCAGGAGCCATCGACGCCGTCTTCGTTGCGGATGCAGGCGCGCGGCGGTGCAGGCTTCGTCGGGCGTGGAGGACGGAGCTGAATCTTGGCAGAAGAAGGTCTCGGGCAGCCATGGCAACATGTGCGGGCGCAGGAGGAGTTCAGGACGGAGGCGCGAATGCCTTCGGGGATGGAGCTCCTGTCGTGGTTGTACTGGTCAGGGAGGAGGTGGGAGAGCACGGCGGCGGAGTTGCGAGGTGGTGCTCCGCGTCTGTGGCGATGCAGCAACCTCCTGGCGATGCGGCGGCCTGGTGGATGGTGCTGCTCGACGAGGCAGAGGCGGCGATGCTGGTCTTGAGGGGTGGTCACGGCGCGCGCGAGGAGGCCAGAGAGATGGAGGAGAAGAAGGGACTTCGCCGGGGATGGCTCGGTCGTCGCCGCGGCGCTGGGGGGATCGGGCGCGGCCTTGGTTGGTGGTTGGCCGAAGGCGAGGAGGGAGATGAATGGCTGTGCGCTGGTTGGTGGATCGGGCAAGATCCCGATATGGATGGTGAGAAAAGTGGCGGCGGCGGGTGAGGGGATGGATGGGACAAGTGCCCTAGGTTTTAGGGTTTTGTCCAGATTTAGACTAGGGATTATAAATAAGGAAAGAGGGAGAGTTTAAGGGCTAATCCGTCCCTCCAAATAAAATCTAACGGTCGAGAAAAATAGACTAAGAAGTCCAAAAGAGAAAACGGTGATGTTTTGTAGACGTTTGGGGATGATCCGGACACAACGGTGACGACTGTTCGGGTCGGGTCCAGGACAATTTCGGACGCGCACGTGAGGGGTTCGATGCACTGTGCAGAGAGGGTTTCGGACCGTGCGGTCGCATCGGATTACTCCGGAAGCGAAGAGGGGAAGGAGGATGGACTAGGTGGGCCGTGGCGAGACTGCGAGGGGGAGAAGAGAGAGGGAGGGCCCGGCATCTGTTTCCGGAGACCGAAAACGTCCGACGTTAGACCGACTATAATGTCGCTATAGTTATCCGTTGGGCTATCAAACAAACTCCGAATGCGATGAAACTTGGCAGGCGGCCTACCTACAAGATAACAACACCACATGCGAACTTTCAACCCATTCCGAGAACATTTTCCGGCCACTTATAAAATACTATTTCGGACATGCCGCGGGCGCGTGCAAATGTGTCTGGGCTCAGAACGGGCAACGGAAAGAACTCGGAGAACCCGGACGAATGCAAGTTTTAAAACATGATGATGCAATGCACATGACGGCATGATAAGATGCAACACGCAAGCAAATGACATGGCAACAACAGCGAATAACAGGAAGACACCTGGCACATCGGTCTCGGGGCGTTACAACACTCCACCACTACAAGAGGATCTCGTCCCGAGATCTAGAATGGCACCGGAGGGAAAAACGGAAGAGAAAAAGAAGAGGTAAAACTAAGTTGCTTCTTTGACGAATGAGTGAGACCAAAGAACCTTGAGAAGGTTGAACAAATTGAAAGAAATAAAACAACGGAGAAGAACAAAGTTGAAAACACTCCGTTAAGAAAGAGGAAAAGGAAGAACCGATTCGGGTAGCATTCCGGTTGAAAAGAGATGAAAGACTTGATAAAATGAAAAATCTTGAGCAAAAGGACACAACACTCCGGTTAAATGGATAAACCAAGAAAAGACCACGATCCTGACAAAACAAAAAGATGGGTTGAAGAGAGCAACATCACAAAGCCTCCGGAACAAAATGAAGAATGGAATGGAATGAACGAAGTAGAAACCAAGATCTTGGCAGTGCACGCTTACAACCAAGGCTAGAACGGAGTTGTTGGATTATCAACAACAAAAAGATAAGCTTGATATGGTCTTATGGAATACGTCTCAAATTATGAGGTGACAAGCTGCCACTCACAGAAAAAAAATTGGATTGGTATGACAAAGGCGACGAGAAACTATTTCACCGGGAGGATAAATGAAGAACTTGGGTCATTTATGAGCACCATAATAGCAACAATCCTTAGGGAAGGCTTTAGGTGAAATATAACCCAAGATAATTCCAACGAATAGGTTGATGGATTTAAAATACCTCATTCTTAACAATATGTGAATCATGAAACATGAGCTCAAATTATCAAGAATGACATAATACCACCTCCAATGATACGGTAGAAAGATTTGCACTCCGGATAGCAAGAAGAAGAAAACTTGAGCTTCTTAGCAAAGACTGTCGATGAACACTTCGAGAAGGAATTAAATCCTTGATGAATCCATCAAGTAGAACCTTCATGAAGAACTCCGGTAATAAAAGAATGATCCAAAACGGAAAGAAAGGGTAGTTGAAAACACAAGGTGGAACCTTGTAAAGATTTAGATAGATCTCCGTGATAACATAATTGCGAGAGCTTGGGACTCCGGGAAAGAAAGATGAACAAATGAAATCAAGAATTTATTCGTTATGAACAAGCTCCGAAGGAAGGAATTGATCACTTGGATGAAACAAGAATAAGATGTATGTTATGCGTATCCTTCACCAAATTAAATTGATGACAATCAACGGATTTGACATACTACTTATCCTCGTAGAAAGATTAAGATAGATATAGCGCAAACTTGAGAAAGTCTTCAACGAACCACCATAAGAATTGAAACAACGAATAAATTGATATGATAAATGAAGGAAGAAGAATCTTGAGCGAACCACCGTAAGAATTAAAAATGAACAAAGAAAATATAAGGTAGACACCGCGAAGAATTTAGCAAATGAATGAAGATGCTTGAGAGGATTTAGATACATGAGAACGAAGAGATCAAGAACTGATTAGAGGATAGTTGATCGATGCACCGGTAAGATTAGGAGAACGATAACTGAAAGCTGGGAATGAATAATCATGAGATGATGGCTCCGGAGAATCCAACTGAAAATACTCTGAATTACTCCGGATGGGTGAAAAGAATTCTGACAATCGAAAACAATTATGAGAGGATGGCCTTGAACTAGAACCACGAATCTTGAAGAGAATGGAGCAAGATTGAGAGAAAATTCTTCTTCGGTCTTCATAATCTGAGAATTACGACGAGAAACACTACCAAGAATTGTTGAGGCACTCCGGAATGAAGAATGGAAAAGGTTGAGCCAACGATGAAAAGAATTTGAAAGATCTTGGAGAAAAACATTTGACTGATGACAATTCATTCTTACGTCAAACTTTAAAAGAATTTGAGGATAGCTCCAGGGAAAATAAGAAGAGTTAGGTAAGATCCTGGGAAAAGACCTGTGGGTTAAGGCCCATTCAAAAGAAACACCTTTGAACGATTTAAAATAGATAATGCACCGGTTGAATTAAATGGCTTGAATGAGATAACATCCTCGCAAAAGCTTGAACGGATTGAGAATGGAAACGAATCTCCTGAGATATCTTGAGCACTCCGGAACAATTAAACAGCGAGAAGTGAATTATTATGAGGTGCACCGGAACGAGGAAAAAGGATATGATCAACACGAAAGCTTGAGTTGGTTCCACCGGAGAAGAAAAAGAATGAAGAATGACGAATGAGTAGAGCATCTTCAAAAGAACCACCGTGTAGGAATGTGAAGGAAAAGAATGAAGAGACCTCCATCGATAAAATGGATAGTTGGAAAGGAAATCTGGGTCCTCGAAGAAAAAGGGTGGGAGGGTGGGAAAAAACAAAGGCAACTTGGGATGGATGAAACGAACACCGTTGAGAAAGCTGAGATTGAATCTTGCGGATATTGAAAATGAACGGATCCGCTTGAAGAGAAACACGCCGGTTAAAAGGGATTGACAAAAACAATCTTGATGATCAAGAAGGATTGGTATTCACATCGGAGTATGAGAACACCACTTGGAAAAGGTATGGAATCAACATTTGACTTCGAAGCAACTCGAATACCACAACTCAAAACAAAAACAAAGGATTGGCTTGCGGAATAAGCCGGAACAAACATATGATAGAGATTTCGTCCGAAGTTTTCGTGGTGGGGCCTACATGGGCTTGATCGTACAGCACCATCATGTACAAGGCAGTGCACATGACATACGAAGCGTCCCCGAGTCGGCATAGCCAAGGACTCTTTAAGACACAACGAGACCACTGTAAAACCAACCGTGAATAGGCGGACCACTAGACGTCGAACCCCAATTTCATATCATACATCTGTCGGAAAGATATCCTAAGAGCTACTTGAATTCCCACTTACAAACTCCCGAAATTTTCCGATTATGCAATCAGGTGTTGGGGATACAGGGGAAGCATAATATCTCACCGAAAACTAACAAATCCTACATCCAGTTGTATCCATCCTTCAACACATAACCAAGAAACCTTCGGAAATCATCTACCTCAACCTTCGAAAAGCATCCATTATACGAGTTATGGCAATACTCCCGAACTCCCGCCCACAACTGGGTGGCGTCGAGGTTATCTCACCAACAACTGCATAAAAGAGATTTTCGATGTCGGCGAAACTAATCTCAGGTATTCCAGAACTGCAACGATAAAATTGTCACGACAACACCTCAGAGCTCAACTCCCCGGGACACTGCCACAACCCCTAAATGACAGGAGGCACCAAGAACAATGTTCTTGTCACAAATCCATCAGAACGATTCCAAGATACCCCCGTGATCCTAAAAAAAATTTAGTGAAATTTGAGAAGAGAAGAGTCAAAACTCTACGTCGGGATGCCTTACCAGAGCGATGAGGGGACCGGGGAGTAAAAAGAATTCATGAACTCTCCGATATATAATTCCTAACTGAATCAAAACATTTTTCTAGACTCAACTCGTCCGCTAATTAGATCAAGCGGTGGGGGCTCCTAAGGTCGGGGAAGGCTCTGATACCAACTTGTAACGCCCTCGATGCGGCTATATCTCCCACGTGTCGAAGCACGACTTAGAGGCATCACCGCATTGATAGCAATGTCGCAAGTGAGGTAATCTTCACACATCCCATGTAATACATAAGGGAAAGAGATACATAGTTTGCTTACAATCGCCACTTCACACAATTACATGAATAAAGCATTACATCATCCAGATACAATCAAAGGTCCGACTACGGAACCAAAATAAAAAGAAGACTACCCCAAATGCTACACAGATCCCCGATCGACCCCAACTGGGCTCCACTACTGATCAACTAGAACGAAACAACACAAAAGGACAAGATCTTCATCGAGATCCTCCTTGAGCTTGGTTGTGTCATCTGCACGGTTCAACGGCACCTGCAAGCTGGTTTTGGAAGTATCTGTGAGTCACGGGGACTCAGCAATCTCACACCCTCGCGATCAAGACTATTTAAGCTTATAGGAAGGGTAAAAGGTATGAGGTGGAGCTGCAGCAAGCGACTAGCATATATGGTGGCTAACATACGCAAAAGAGAGCGAGAAGAGAAGGCAAAGCACGATCGTGAAACTATGATCAAGAAGTGATCCTAGAACAACCTACGTCAAGCATAACTCCAACACCATGTTCACTTCCCGGACACCGCCGGAAAGAGACCATCATGGTTACACACGCGGTTGATGTATTCTAATTAAGGTCAACTTCAGGTTTTCTACAACCGGACATTAACAAATTCCCATCTACCCATAACCGCGGGCACGACTTTCGAAAGTTCAAATCCCTGCAGGGGTGTCCCAACTTAGCCCATCACAAGCTCTCACGGTCAATGAAGGATAAACCTTCTCCCGAGACATTCCGATCAGACTCGGTATCCCGGTTCTACAAGACACTTCGACAAAGACAAAACAAGTCCAGCAACACCGCCCGAATGTGCCGACAAATCCCGATAGGAGCTGCACATATCTCGTTCTCAGGGCACACTCAGATTGTCCAAACTTTCGGTAGGCCAGCCCAGAGTTGCCCCTGGTGGCCACCGGCGGGTGACAGGTTGGACCAACACTCAGAGGAGCACTGGCCCGGGGGGTTAAAATAATGATGACCCTTAAGTCTGCAGAACCCAAGGGAAAGAAAAGGCTAGGTGGCGAATGGTAAAACCAATGTTGGGCATTGCTGGAAGAGTTTTATTCAAGGCGAACTGTCAAGGGGTTCCCATTATAGCCCAACCGCGTAAGGAACGCAAAATCCGGGAACATAACACCGATATGACGAAAACTAGGGCGGCAAGAGTGGAACAAAACACCAGGCATAAGGCCGAGCCTTCCACCCTTTACCAAGTATATAGATGCATTAATTAAATAATATATATTATGATATCCCAACAAGTAAACATGTTCCCACAAGGAACAACATCTCCATGTTCCAACAAGGAACAAACTTCAATCTTCACCTGCAACTAACAACGCTATAAGAGGGGCTGAGCAAAGTGGTAACATAGCCAAACAACAGTTTGCTAGGGCAAGGTGGGTTAGAGGCTTGGTTCAACAATATGTGAGGCATGACAAGCAAGTGGTAGGTATCACAGCATAGGCATAGCAAAAGAGCGAGCAACTAGCAAGCAAAGATAGAAGTGATTTCGAGGGTATGGTCATCTTGCCTGAGATCCCGCAAATAAGAAGAACGAGTCCAAGAAGAAGACAAACAGACGTAGTCGAACGGATCCTCACAACTCCGGAACGGAACCGAAGCTCACGAGAAAGGCAACCCGGAAAGAAGCAAACAACATAGTAAACAACCAACACATAGACATGGCATGATGCACAAACAATTATGATGCATGTCCGGTGTAATGAAGCATGGCATGGCAAAATGCACAAACAATCCTACAAATTAAGTGGAGCTCAACATGCAACTCCGTTGCATATTGACGAAACACCACGTGACTTATTTAGTTCTCTCTCGTTTATGTACCCAACAATATTAAATGTTCTTAGCATGGCAAGAGGGTGAAGCATAATTAAACTACCTAACTAGGCAAGTTTAAATGAGGCCGGAACAACAAACCACAAGTCCGGAAACTCCTCATGTGCATAATATAGATTTGGTACTGTTCTGCCCTAAACATTATTTTAGAGTTGTTAAACATGCAAAGTAAGGCCACCATGTTAAACTAGGCAAAATTCTACCCCATTTACATATAAAGTTTATTAAATTTGGAGCTACGGTTATTTAGTTATGAATTAAATCATTTTAGCATGGCATAGGAGTAAATTAATGCAAACAACAGTTTAAGCATTTTTAACATGGATGAAAGTTGCATATTATTAAACTAGATGAAATTCTAAGCAAGTTTCATATATAAATCATTTTAATATGATGCACCGTTGATGAGTTATTAAATGCATGATCTAGAGGGACTAAACTGTAAAACAGGTTTACTGGAAAAATAGGCAAATTCGCATAACTGAAAAAAACAAGTATGGGTCGCAACAAAAGCCGGCCCAACAGTGCATAGGATCTGGGCGACTACTCACCATGGGCTTCGGCCCGTTGGTGAAGGAGGCTGGCTGGGGAGGAAGCGCCTGGGCCTTGGCGATTGTTGCTGGAGGCGGCCCAGGGGGCGCGGATGAGCAGGCATGGTCAACGGGGCGAGCGGCTGCGCTCTGCTCGTTGCAGAGGAAGAAGAGGTCAGCGGCAGGGACCAACATGCCCAGGCGAGGGAGCTCATCCAAGGAAGCAGCAGCAGAGGGGCGACGCAGCTCCTCCCGCAGCGAAACGAAGCAGGGGCGTGGCGCTTGGCGAACGGAGCTTCTACTCCGGCGACGAGGCGATGCAGGGGACGGAGGGAGGCGCGGATCGGCGTCCCAGGAGAGGTCGAGGCGCTCGCAAGGCACTCCGACGAGGGAGCGGGCAGACGGCGGATCCGGCGGGCGACACGGCAGGGGAAGCAGGAGCCATCGACGTCGTCTTCGTCGCGGATGCAGGCGTGCGGCGGTGCAGGCTTCGTCGGGCATGGAGGACGGAGCTGAATCTTGGCAGAAGAGGGTCCCGGGCAGCCATGGCAACATGTGCGGGCGCAGGAGGAGTTCAGGACGGAGGCACGAAGGCGTTCAGGGATGGAGCTCATGTCGTGGTTGTACTGGTCAGGGAGGAGGCGGGAGAGCACGGCGGCGGAGTTGCGAGGTGGTGCTCCGCGTCCGTGGCGATGCAGCGACCTCCTGGCGATGCGGCGGCCTGGTGGATGGTGCTGCTCGACGAGGCAGAGGCGGCGATGCTGGTCTTGGGGGGTGGTCACAGCGCGCGTGAGGAGGCGCAGAGAGATGGAGGAGAAGAAGGGGCTTCGCCGGGGATGGCTCGGTCGTCGTCGCGGCGCTGGGGGGATCGGGCGTGGCCTTGGTTGGTGGTTGGCCGAAGGCGAGGAGGGAGATGATTGGCTGTGCGCTAGTTGGTGGATCGGGCAAGATCCCGATGTGGATGGTGAGAAAAGTGGCAGCAGCGGGTGAGGGGATGGATGGGACAAGTGCCCTAGGTTTTAGGGTTTTGTCCAGATTTAGACTAGGGATTATAAATAAGGAAAGAGGGAGAGTTTAGGGGCTAATCCGTCCCTCCAAATAAAATCTAACGGTCGAGAAAAATAGACTAAGAAGTTCAAAAGAGAAAATGGTGATGTTTTGTAGACGTTTGGGGATGATCCGGACACAACGGTGACGACTGTTCGGGCAGGTCCGGGACAATTTTGGACGTGCACGTGAGGGGTTCGATGCACTGTGCAGAGAGGGTTTCGGACCGTGCGATCGCATCGGACAACTCCGGAAGCGAAGAGGGGAAGGAGGATGGACTAGGTGGGCTGTGGCGAGACTGCGAGGGGGAGAAGAGAGAGGGAGGGCCTGGCATCTGTTTCCGGAGACCGAAAACGTCCGACGTTAGACCGACTATAATGTCGCTATAGTTATCTGTTGGGCTATCAAACAAACTCCGAATGCGATGAAACTTGGCAGGCGGCCTACCTACAAGATAACAACACCACATGCGAACTTTCAACCCATTCCGAGAACATTTTCCGGCCACTTATAAAATACTATTTCGGACATGCCGCGGGCGCGTGCAAATGTGTCTAGGCTCAGAACGGGCAACGGAAAGAACTCGGAGAACCCGGACGAATGCAAGTTTTAAAACATGATTATGCAATGCACATGACGGCATGATAAGATGCAACACGCAAGCAAATGACATGGCAACAACAGCGAATAATAGGAAGACACCTGGCACATCGGTCTCGGGGCGTTACAATGAGATAGCTCGCGATTGGGATTCGCTCCTCCGACGATGGAGAGATATTCTCAGGCCCTCTTGGTGTTATGGTATCCATCATCATATGGCCGGACACAATGTGATTTGACTATAGGGATGCTGGAACACGGAAATGAGAAAAGAGAAAAGAGAACAAAACCGGTAACGAGGTAACTGGCATAGTGGACAAGTTGTTGATCCACGAGGATGCCAATACATCACACCACGGGTGTTTGTAATATAACATGAAGCAACAGGATAGCACCCGGCAACTAGAGGTTCACTCGAATAATTATTCGTGTGGGTATAGGGGTCAATATGGGTGTCCACGGCTCTAATGTTGATCATTGATTGGAAAGCGTTCCAGTCATGTCTATACTTCACCAAACCTATAGGGTCACACGCTTAAGGGTCATCTATTTGCTGAATACTAGATAGGGAGTCTGAGAGAAAGTCACCAGAAAAGTTTTGGAGACAACTGAAGAGTTCCGGAGAGAGAACACGGGAAGTGTTTCGGTAAAACTGAAAAGTTGATTCAGAGTATACCATTAAGTCAAATTGGTTTCGGCACACACTTGAAAATTCTTGGAGGGTGCGAGAATTGTTCATGGAACTTCTGGGATTTTTCCGGGAAAATGCCAGAAATGTTCCGGAGCTGCCGGAACCGCTTTGGTTGCTTTTTACCGATGAAAATCATTGATCTGGAAATGTTTTGGAATGCATCCAGAGTTATTTTAGTGGGTACTAGAATTATTCTAAGACCTACAGAAATATTCTTGGATTTAACGGACGTGAAAAATTGTCTTCATGAATAGTGAAAACACATTCTTGTTTGCTTTTTGCTGATGAAAATCATTGATCCGAAAATATGTCAGAACACAGCCAGAATTGTTTTAGTGGGTACTGGAAATATTCTGGACCTACAAAAATATTTTCAGATTTAACGATCGCGGAAAAATGTTTTCACGGATAGTGAAAAAGCACTTTATGGTTAGCTTCTTTGGGAAGCCACCTTTGAGGGCATTTTGGTATTTCCAAGTGTCCTCTGCCCCATGGGCTTGGCCTATAAATAGGTGTGGAGGGGGCTGCCAAAACTCACACCTTTTCTCATATACAAATGCCATGCAATGATCTGGCCATCTCTCTCCCTCCCCGCGAAATAGTTTCATAGAGCCGAAAGGCTGTCTGGGTTCCGGTGGGAACTAGTTCTGGACGGTGAAGCCCTGCCGGATAGCTGACACCGCATGTGTGCAACCCCCTCGATAGGTCATAGGTTCGATCTTTTGCCCGAGGGGTTGTTCGAGGGTCCTCTCGAAGGGCTATCCGAGTTACCGTTCGAGTTTTGAGGGTCCTCCCGAAGGGCTGTTTGTGACATTGTCCGAGGGACCGTCCGACTGCCTCCCAAAGGGCTGTCCGACGAGGGAGTACATCCTCACGGTTGGGAGGTTGTAAATCCTAGCTACGGGGATCTACACCGACGATCCACATCGACTCTACTTCCGATGCGCTACGAGTCGGTAATGATCGGATTAAACCTTGTATGCAGTCTCCATAGTGATTCTGGGTGTGCTCGTAGTACGGAATTTTTTTGTTTTCTGTCGCGTTCCCCTACAGTGCTACCAAATGTCCAACCTTGCTTCTTATAGTCTGGTCCTCCTTTTATAGCTCAAGGGGTACCACAATGGCTTAGCTGCTAAGGAACCTACCCAATGCATATAGGTAGGTATGTGCATTAAATGTGTGATGTTGTGTCATCGTCTTCTGTCTTTCGAGAACGAACGCCTAACTTGGCACTGCCGCCCATGCTGGATGATGACCCACAAGTCTAGGAGATTAATCTTAGCCCTTTCGATAAGAGTGTCGAACCCAACGAGGAGCAGAAGAAAATGACAAGCGGTTTCCAGCAAGGTAATTTCTACAAGCACTGAAACTGTGGGTAACAAGTAGTTTGATAGTAAAATAATTTGTAACAAGAAAGTAACGGTAACGGTAAATAAAGTGCAGCAAGATATCCCGATCCCTTTTGTAGCCAAGGACAAGTTGGAATGGTCTCTTATAATAAGCAAAGCGTTCTTGAGGACATACGGGAATTTCATGTAGTCACTTTCATCATGTTGGTTTGATTCGCTTTTGCTACTTTGATAATTTGATACGTGGGTGGACCGGTGCTTGGGTGTTGTTCTTACTTGAACAACCCTCCCACTTATGATTAACCAACTCGCAAGCATCTGAAACTATGAAAGAAGAATTAAGATAACAATCTAACCATAGCATTAAACATAGGGATCCAAATCAACCCCTTACGAAATAGCGCATAAACTAGGGTTTAAGCTTCTGTCACTCTAGCAACCCATCATCTAATTGAAATAAATATGCCCTAGAGGCAATAATAAAGTTGTTATTTATATTTCCTTATATCATGATAAATGTTCATTATTCATGCTAGAATTTTATTAACCGGAAACTTAGTACATGTGTGAATACATAGACAAACACAGTGTCCCTAGTATGCCTCTACTTGACTAGCTCGTTAATAAAAGATGGTTAAGTTTCCTGACCATAGATATGTGTTGTCATTTGATGAACGGGATCACGTCATTAGAGAATGATGTGATGGACAAGACCCATCCGTTAGCTTAGCATTGTGATCGTCTAGTTTTATTGCTATTGCTTTCTTCATGACTTATACATATTCCTCTAACTATGAGATTATGCAACTCCCGAATACCGGAGGAACACCTTGTGTGCTATCAAACGTCACAACGTAACTGGGTGATTATAAAGATGCTCTAGAGGTGTCTCCAAAGGTGTTTGTTGAGTTGGCATAGATCGAGATTAGGATTTGTCACTCCGTGTATCGGAGAGGTATCTCTTGGCCCTCTCGGTAATGCACATCACTATAAGCCTTGCAAGCAATTTGACTAATGAGTTAGTTACGGGATGATGCACAGAACGAGTAAAGGGACTTGCCGGTAACGAGATTGAACTAGGTATGATGATACCGACGATCGAATCTCGGGCAAGTAACATACCGATGACAAAGGGAATAACGTATGTTGTTATGCGGTTTGATCCATAAAGATCTTCATAGAATATGTAGGAGCCAATATGAGCATCCAGGTTCCGCTATTGGTTATTGACCGGAGATGTGTCTCGGTCATGTCTACATAGTTCTCGAACCCGTAGGGTCCGCACGCTTAACGTTCGATGACGATTTGTATTATGAGTTATGTGTTTTGGTGACTGAAGTTTGTTCGGAGTGCCGGATGAGATCACGGACATGACGAGGAGTCTCGAAATGGTCGAGAGGTAAAGATTGATATATTGGATGAAGGTATTTGGACACCGGAAAGATTTCGGGATGTTTCAGATATTTATCGGGGAACCGAGGGGTTACCGGAACCCCCCGGGGAAGTTATGGGCCCTAATGGGCCATAAGGGAGTAGGAGAGGGCAGCCCACATGGTGGTGCCCCCCCCCCAGGGCAATCCGAATTGGACTATGGGGAGGGGGCGCGGCACCCTCTTTCCTTTCCCTCTCCCTTTCCTTCCCTCCTTCCCCCTCTTGGAACAGGAAAGGAAATCCAACTAGGATTGGGAATCCTAGTTGGACTCCCCCCTTGGTGCGCCCTCCTTGGCCGCCGGCCTTCTCCTCCCCCTCCTTTATATACGTGGCCAGGGCCCCCCCCCCCAAAGACACATCAATTGTTCTTTAGCCGTGTGCGGTGCCCCCCTCCACAGTTTACCACCTCGGTCATATTGTCGTAGTGCTCAGGCGAAGCCCTGCGCGGATCACATCACCAACACTGTAGCCACATCGCTGTGCTGACGAAACTATCCCTCGACCCTCTACTGGATCAAGAGCTCAAGGGACGTCATCGTGCTGAACGTGTGCTGAACACGAAGGTGCCGTACGTTCGGTATTTGGATAGGTTGGATCATGAAGACGTTCGACTACATCAACCGTGTTACATAACGCTTCCGCTTTCGGTCTATGAGGGTACATGGACACACTCTCCCCTCTCGTTGCTATGCATCTCCTAGATAGATCTTGTGTGTTCGTAGGAAATTTTTTGAATTACTACGTTCTGCAACACTAATAACTACTCCACAATGCATTCCCTTAGGCCCAAAGATGGTGAAGTTTCATGTAGTCGATGTTAACATAACACCACTAAGGGAATCACAACATACATATCATCAAAATATTGAACGAATATCAAATTCACATGATTACTTGCAACATGACTTCTCCTGTGGCCTCAAGAACAAGGGCAAGTACTCAAAAATAATATTCATGCTTAAGATCAATGGGATATTAAATAGCATAATGGGTCTGAACATATAATATTCCACCAAATAAACCATTTAGCATCAACTACAAGATGTAATCAACACTACTAGTCACCCATAGGTACCAATCTGAGGTTCCGGTACAAAGATTGAACACAAGAGGTGAACTAAGGTTTTGAGATAAGATGGTGCTATTGAAGATGTTGATGTAAGATTGGCCTTCCAAAGATGAGAGGGTTGTTGTGATGACGATGGCTTCGATTTCCCCCTCCGGGAGGGAAGTTCCCCCAGCGGAATCGCTCCGCCGAAGGGCAAAAGTGCCCCTGCCCAAGTTCCGCCTCGAGACAGCGGCGCTCCATCCTGAAAGTCCTCTCCTTATTTTTTTTCTAGGTCAAAAGACCTTACGTACCAGAAGATGGGCACCGGAGGTGAGCCAGGTGGCCCACTACCAACGAGGGCACGCCAGGGGGGCTGGCACGCCTGGTGCCTTGTGGTCACCTGGGTGGCCTCCTCTGGTAGTTCTTTTCTCCAATATTTATTATATATTCCGAAATAATTCTCCGTAAAATTTCAGCTCATTTGGAGATGTGCGGAATAGGTATCTCTGACATAGCTTTTTCAGGTCCACAATTCCTATCAGTATTCTTCCTCTTTGTGTAAACCTTGCATATTATGAGAGAAAAGACATTATAATTACTCCACAAAGTGTTATAATGCATAAAAACACTATAAATAACAGTAGGAAAACATGATGCAAATGGATGTATCAACTCCCCCAAGCTTAGACCTCGCTTGTCCTGATGATGATGGCTTTGATTTCCCCCTCCGAGAGGGAAGTTCCCCCGGTGGAATCGCTCCGCCAGAGGGGAAAAGTGCCCCTGCCCAAGTTCCGCCTCGAGACGGCCCCGCAAGTCCTCTCCTTATTATTTTTCTAGGTCAAAAGACCTTATGTGCCAGAAGATGGGCATCGGAGGTGGGCCAGGTGGCCCACTACCCACCAGGACGCGCCCTGGTGCCTTGTGGTCACCTAGGTGGCCCCTCTAGTAGTTCTTTTCTCCAATATTTATTATATATTCCAAAATAATTCTCCATAAAATTCCATCTCATTTGGAGATGTGCAGAATATGTATCTCTGACATAGCTTTTTTAGGTCCAGAATTCCAGCTGCCGGTGATGTCTACTACACAACCTTCTTCTTGTAGACGTTGTTGGGCCTCCAAGTGCAGAGGTTTGTAGGACAGTAGCAAATTTCCCTCAAGTGGATGACCTAAGGTTTATCAATCCGTAGGAGGCGTAGGATGAAGATGGTCTCTCTCAAGCAACCCTGCAACCAAATAACAAAGAGTCTCTTGTGTCCCCAACACACCCAATACAATGGTAAATTGTATAGGTGCACTAGTTCGGCGAAGAGATGGTGATACAAGTGCACTATGGATAGTAGATAAAGGTTTTTGTAATCTGAAAATATAAAAACAGTAAGGTAACTAATGATAAAAGTGAGCGTAAACGGTATTGCAATGATAGGAAATAAGGCCTAGGGTTCATACTTTCGCTAGTGTAAGTTCCCTCAACAATGATAACATAATTGGATCACATAACTATCCCTCAACATGCAACAAAGAGTCACTCCAAAGTCACTAATAGCGGAGAACGAACGAAGAGATTATGGTAGGGTATGAAACCACCTCAAAGTTATTCTTTCCAATCAATCCGTTGGGCTCTTCCTATGGGTGTCACAAACAACCCTAGAGTTCGTACTAGAATAACACCTTAAGACACAAATCAACCAAAACCCTAATGTCACCTAGATACTCCAATGTCACCTCAAGTATCCATGGGTATGATTATACGATATGCATCACACAATCTCATATTCGTCTATTCAACCAACACATAGGACCTCAAAGAGTGCCCCAAAGTTTCTACCGGAGAATCACGACGAAAACGTGTGCCAACCCCTATGCATAGGTTCATGGGTGGAACCCGCAAGTTGATCACCAAAACATACATCAAGTGAATCGCGTGGTATCCCATTGTCACCACAGATACGCACGACAAGACATACATCAAGTGTTCTCAAACCTTTAAAGACTCAATCCGATAAGATAACTTCAAAGGGGAAACTCAATTCATTACGAGAGAGAAGAGGGGGAGTAGAAACATAAGATCCAACTATAATAGCAAAGCTCGTGATACATCAAGATCGTGTCAAATCAAGAACACGAGAGAGAGAGAGATCAAACACATAGCTACTGATACATACCCTCAGCCCCGAGGGAGAACTACTCCCTCCTCATCATGGAGAGCACCGGGATGATGAAGATGGCCACGGGAGAAGGATTGCCCCCTCCGGCAGGGTGCCGGAACGGGTCTAGATTGGTTTTTGGTGGCTACGAAGGCTTCTGGCGGCGGAACTCCCGATCTATTGTGCTCACGGAGGTTTTTTAGGGTATATGGGGATATATAGGCGGAAGAAGTACGTCAGGGGGGCACGAGGGGCTCACGAGGGTGGAGGGCGTGCTCAGGGGGGGTGGGCGCGCCCCCTGCCTCGTGACCTCCTCGCAGATCCCCCGACGTGCACTCCAAGTCTTCTGGGCTTCTTTCCTTCCAAAAATGAGTTCCGTGAAGTTTCAGGTCAATTGGACTCCATTTGATTTTCCTTTTCTTCGAAACCCTAAAACAGCGTAAAAACAGAAACTGACACTAGGCTCTGGGTTAATAGGTTAGTCCCAAAAATGATATAAAAGTGTATAATAAAGCCCATAAATATTCAATACAATAGATAATATAGCATGGAGCAATCAAAAATTATAGATACGTTGGAGACGTATCAGCATCCCCAAGCTTAATTCCTGCTCGTCCTCGAGTAGGTGAATGAGAAAAACAGAATTTTTGATGCGGAGTGCTACTTGGCATAATTTCAATGTGATTCTTCTTAATTGTGGTATGAATATTCAGATCCATAAGATTCAAGACAAAAGTTTAATATTGACATAAAAACAATAATACTTCAAGCATACTAACTAAGCAATTATGTCTTCTCAAAATAACATGGCCAAAGAAAGCTATCCCTACAAAATCATATAGTCTGGCTATGCTCCATCTTCACCACACAAAATATTTAAATCATGCACAACCCCGATGACAAGCCAAGCAATTGTTTCATACTTTTGATGTTCTCAAACTTTTTCAATCTTCACGCAATACATGAGCGTGAGCCATGGACATAGCACTATATGTGGAATAGAGTGGTGGTTGTGGAGAAGACAAAAAGGGAGAAGATAGTCTCACATCAACTAGGCGTATCAATGGGCTATGGAGATGGCCATCAATAGATATCAATGTGAGTGAGTAGGGATTGCCATGCAACGGATGCACTAGAGCTATAAGTATATGAAAGCTCAACAAAAGAAACTAGTGGGTGTGCATCCAACTCGCTTACTCACGAAGACCTAGGGCATTTTGAGGAAGCCCATCATTGGAATATACAAGCCAAGTTCTATAATGAAAGATTCCCACTAGTATATGGAAGTGACAACATAGGAGACTCTCTATCATGAAGATCATGGTGCTACTTTGAAGCACAAGTGTGGTAAAAGGATAGTAGCATTGTCCCTTCTCTCCTTTTCTCTCTTTTTTTATTTTTTTTATTTTTTTATTTGGGCCTTCTCTTTTTTATGGCCTCTTTTTTTTATTTGGGCTTCTTTGGCCTCTTTTATTTATTTATTTTCGTCCGGAGTCTCATCCCGACTTATGGGGGAATCATAGTCTCCATCATCCTTTCCTCACTGGGACAATGCTCTAATAATGATGATCATCACACTTTTATTTACTTACAACTCATGAATTACAACTCGATTCTTAGAACAAAATATGACTCTATATGAATGCCTCCGGCGGTGTACCCGGATGTGCAATGAATCAAGAGTGACATGTATGAAAGAATTATGGACGGTGGCTTCGCCACAAATATGATGTCAACTACATGATCATGCTAGCAATATGACAATGATGGAGCGTGTCATAATGAACGGAATGGTGGAAAGTTGCATGGCAATATATCTCGGAATGGCTATGGAAATGCCATGATAGGTAGGTATGGTGGCTGTTTTGAGGAAGGTATATGGTGGGTGTATGATACCGGCAAAAGTTGCGCGGTACTAGAGAGGCTAGTAAAGGTGGAAGGATGAGAGTGCGCATAATCCATGGACTCAACATTAGTCATAAAGAACCCATATACTTCTTGCAAAAATCTATTAGTTATCGAAACAAAGTACTACGCGCATGCTCCTAGGGGGATAGATTGGTAGGAAAAGACCATAGCTCGTCCCCGACCGCCACTCATAAGGAAGACAATCAATAAATAAATCATGCTCCGACTTCATCACATAACAGTTCACCATACGTGCATGCTACGGGAATCACAAACTTCAACACAAGTATTTCTCAAATTCACAACTACTCAACTAGCATGACTCTAATATTACCATCCTCATATCTCAAAACAATCATCAAGTATCAAACTTCTCTTAGTATTCAACACACTCATAAGAGAATTTTATTATTCTTGAATACCTAGCATATTGGGATTTTAAGGAAATTACCATGCTATTTAAGACTCTCAAAATAATCTAAGTGAAGCATGAGAGTTCATCTATTTCTTCAAAATAAAACTACCACCATGCTCTAAAAGATATAAGTGAAGCACTAGAGCAAATGACAAACTACTCCGAAAGATATAAGTGAAGATCGATGAGTAGTCGAATAATTGTGCAACTATGTGAAGACTCTCCCATTTAATAATTTCAGACCTTGATACTTTATTCAAACAGCAAGCAAAACTAAATAAAATAAAATGACGCTCCAAGCAAAACACATATCATGTGGTAAATAAAAATATAGCTCCAAGTAAAGTTACCGATGAACGAAGACGAAAGAGGGGGTACCTTCCGGGTAGGGATGGCAGTTTTGCCCGTGGGTATGGGTACCCGCCGGTACCCAACTCGAAAACAACGGGTATGGGCAAGATCTGAAGAGATTATTTACCCATGGGTAATGGGTATCCATACCCGCAAAATATATGGGTAGGATATGGGTATGACATTGCGCCCATGGGTAACCCAATGGATACCCAGAAACAATTAATAAATGAAAATAACTCCTATGACATGTGGGGTCATCATCCAACTCCTATGGCCCACCCTAAGTCTCGATTCCTTAAATTGGCCATAGCCCATAGGCCCGTAATCACCTGCTTGCCACTCCTCATGCGTCCTATGTGATTCGTTGAAAAGATGAAATCTTGACTCTTCGCTACCAAACTCCTATCCAACGCTCGATCCAGCGATTCCCCATTCCCAACACGACCTCCCACCGTACCGGGTTTATACTAACCGCCGCTCATACTCCCTTGATGCCTCCAAGAGACCACCCACCACAGTAGCATGTGTTAGTGATATACTACTCGTCCATGCTCACTTGAAGTTTAAACCCATTTCTCTACATTTTAAAATTTTAAATTCTATATATTATATCCACTGGATACCCATTGGGTATTGGATACCCGTTGGGTATGGGCATGGGTGCCAATTTATGCCCATGGGTATTGAAATGGGTGGGTATAGAAATTTTCTGTGGGTATGGGTTTGGGTAGAAGGAGGTTGTACCCGCCCATACCCTACCAATTGCCATCCCTACTTCCGGGGCATCCCCAAGCTTAGGCTCTTGGTTGTCCTTGAATATTACCTTGGGGTGCCTTGGTCATCCCCAAGCTTAGACTCTTTCCACTCCTTATCCCATAGTCCATCGAATCTTTACCCAAAACTTGAAAACTTCACAACACAAAACTTAAAGTAGAAAACTCATGAGCTCCGTTAGTATAAGAAAATAAATCACCACTTCAAGGTATTGTAATGAACTCATTCTTAATTTATATTGGTGTTAAACCTACTGTATTCCAACTTATCTATGGTTCATACCCTCCGATACTACTCATAGATTCATCAAAATCAGCAAACAACACATAGAAAACAGAATCTGTCAAAAACAGAACAGTCTGTAGTAATCTGGACCAAACGTATACTTCTGGAAACCCAAAAATTCTAAAATAAATTTCTGGACCTGAGGAATTTATCTATTAATCATCTGAAAAAAGAATTAACTAAATAGCACTCTCCAAATAAAAATGGCAGCAATTCTCGTGAGCGCTAAAGTTTCTGTTTTTGACAGCATGATCAACAAGACTTTCCCCAAGTCTTCCCAAAGGTTCTACTTGGCACAAACACTAATTAAAAGCATAAAACCACATCTAAACAGAGACTATATGAATTATTTATTACTAAACTGGAACAAAAAGTAAAGAACAAGAATAAAATTGGGTTGCCTCCCAACAAGCGCTATCATTTAACGCCCCTAGCTAGGCATGATGATTTCAATGATGCTCACATAAAAGATAAGAATTGTAATATAAAGAGAGCATCATGAAGAATATGACTAGCACATTTAAGTCTAACCCACTTCCTATGCATAGGGATTTTGTGATCAAACAATTTATGGGAACAATAATCAACTAGCATAGGAAGGCAAACCAAGCATAACTTCAAAACTTTAAGCTCATGGAGAGGAAACTTGACATTATTGCAATTCCTACAAGCATATATTCCTCCCTCATAATAATTTTCAGTAGCATCATGAATGAATTCAACAATATAACCAGCACCTAAATCATTCTTTTCATGACCTACTAGCATAGAAAATTTACTACTCTCCACATAAGCAAAATTCTTCTCATTCGGAATAGTGGGAGTTTCATAAGAGACTTGAATACTATAAATTGTTTTCACATTAAAAGAGTAATGTTCAGAGAAAGGGTACTCATAATCATGACAGGTTTTATAAATATAATCATCACTACTCTTTATAGCATAAGTTTTATCACAATAATCATCATAAGTAGCAACTTTGTTCTCATCATAATCGATTGAAACCTCTTCCGAAATAGTGGAAACATCACTAAATAAAGTCATGACCTCTCCAAATCCACTTTCATAAATATTATAAGATTCAACATCCTCCAATATTGTGGGATCACTACTCCCTAAAGCTGACACTCTTCCAAACCCACTTTCATCAATATAATCATAATAGGTAAAAGGCATGCTATCATCATAACAACTTTGCATATCAAAATTTGAGAGGCTAAAAATATCATCTTCATTAAACATAGCATCCCCAAGCTTGGGACAAACATTAATTGCAGCAAATATATTCTCAAATATTTCATCCTCATCAAACATAGCTTCCCCAAGCTTGGGCCTTTTCATATCATAAGCATAATCACTCTCATCATTAATAGTATGGATAGCACCAATAGTATAGCAATTATTATATCCTTCCAAGCAAGTGCCAAAAAGATTTTCAAGATCATAAGAAGTATCATTATCTTCCCAATCATAATCATCACAACAAGCAATAGGCATGACGAGATCATCATCAAGTGTATCATCTTCATTTTCATGAGGCACAGCAATAATAGGAGCAACTTTATTTGGGAGCGATACCTTTTTACCTCTCTTCCTTTTTCTTTTCTTCTTCTTCACCTCATGTGTGGGTTCAATCCTCTTTTTGGAGCTCCTTATTAATGAGGTTGGTTGAATAGAAGGCTCCTCCTCGTTACCTGATTCATCATAAGAAATAATAGGAGGATATTGGAAAGTCTCTTCCCTTTCATTAGTATTCTCTTCATCTCCTATTTGTTTTCTTTTCTTTATGTAATTGGCAATATAAGGATTTTCAATGCAATTCACCGCACAATACATATAAATCTTCTCTAGATCAAAACCAAGAAGTTTATCGAGATTAAATTTTGGAATACCCTCAGTTATACGTTTTATTTCTTCATAACCCAAGAGCAAACTAAGTTCATTATGATGTGCAAGGGAAATCAAGTCATCACAATTTTTGGACACGATACGGTCATGAAACAATTTGCATTTGATATTTAAATGACCATGTTCATTGCAAAGTTCGCAAGTATGGGTAAGATATCTTAAATTTTCAGCACATTCATCTAGCTCTTCTTGCAACAATTTGGTTTCTAAGTACTTATGCCCCTTGCAATATCTATCTTCCCTATTTGTTGTGTACTTGCAGACATGCACTCCACAAAAATTGACATGTTTATAGGAGGCATTTTCATCATAACTAGTGCAATCATCCTTAGCATCATGGGTATTCAAAGATTTCATACTAACAACATTGCAATCATGCTCACCATTCAAAGATTTAGTGCCAAACATTTTATAGATTTCTTCTTCTAGCACTTGAGCACAATTATCCTTTCTATCATACTCACGAAAGATATTAAAAAGGTGAAGCGTATGAGACAAACTCAATTCCATTTTTTATAGTTTTCTTTTATAGACTAAACTAGTGAAAAAACAAGAAACTAAAGGACTCGATTGCAAGATCTAAAGATATACCTTCAAGCACTCACCTCCCCGGTAACGGCGCCAGAAAAGAGCTTGATGTCTACTACACAACCTTCTTCTTGTAGACGTTGTTGGGCCTCCAAGTGCAGAGGTTTGTAGGACAGTAGCAAATTTCCCTCAAGTGGATGACCTAAGGTTTATCAATCCGTAGGAGGCGTATGATGAAGATGGTCTCTCTCAAGCAACCCTGCAACCAAATAACAAAGAGTCTCTTGTGTCCCCAACACACCCAATACAATGGTAAATTGTATAGGTGCACTAGTTCGGTGAAGAGATGGTGATACAAGTGCAATATGGATAGTAGATAAAGGTTTTTGTAATCTGAAAATATAAAAACAGCAAAGTAACTAATGATAAAAGTGAGCGTAAACGGTATTGCAATGATAGGAAATAAGGCCTAGGGTTCATACTTTCGCTAGTGTAAGTTCCCTCAACAATGATAACATAATTGGATCACATAAGTATCCCTCAACATGCAACAAAGAGTCACTCCAAAGTCACTAATAGCGGAGAACGAACGAAGAGATTATGGTAGGGTATGAAACCACCTCAAAGTTATTCTTTCCAATCAATCCGTTGGGCTATTCCTATAGGTGTCACAAACAGCCCTAGAGTTCGTACTAGAATAACACCTTAAGACACAAATCAACCAAAACCCTAATGTCACCTAGATACTCCAATGTCACCTCAAGTATCTGTGGGTATGATTATACGATATGCATCACACAATCTCAGATTCATCTATTCAACCAACACATAGGACCTCAAAGAGTGCCCCAAAGTTTCTACCAGAAAATCACGACGAAAACGTGTGTCAACCCCTATGCATAGGTTCATGGGCGGAACCCGCAAGTTGATCACCAAAACATACATCAAGTGAATCACGTGGTATCCCATTGTCACCACAGATACGCACGGCAGGACATACATCAAGTGTTCTCAAATCTTTAAAGACTCAATCCGATAAGATAACTTCAAAGGGGAAACTCAATTCATTACAAGAGAGAAGAGGGGGAGGAGAAACATAAGATCCAACTATAATAGCAAAGCTCGCGATACATCAAGATCGTGCCAAATCAAGAACACGAGAGAGAGAGAGAGAGAGATCAAACACATAGCTACTGATACATACCCTCAGCCTCGAGGGAGAACTACTCCCTCCTCGTCATGGAGAGCACCGAGATGATGAAGATGGCCACCGGAGAAGGATTGCCCCCTCCAGCAGGGTGCCGGAACGGGTCTAGATTTGTTTTTGGTGGCTACGAAGGCTTCTGGCGGCGGAACACCCGATCTATTGTGCTCACGGATGTTTTTTAGGGTATATGGAGATATATAGGCGGAAGAAGTACGTCAGGGGGGCCACGAGTGGCTCACGAGGGTGGAGGGCACGCCCAGGGGGGTGGGCGCGCCCCCTGCCTCGTGACCTCCTCGCAGATCCCCCGACGTGCACTCCAAGTCTTCTGGGCTTCTTTCCTTCCAAAAATGAGTTCCGTGAAGTTTCAGGTCAATTGGACTCCATTTGATTTTCCTTTTCTTCGAAACCCTAAAACAGGGTAAAAACAGAAACTGGCACTGGGCTCTGGGTTAATAGGTTAGTCCCAAAAATGATATAAAAGTGTATAATAAAGCCCATAAACATTCAAAACAGTAGATAATATAGCATGGAGCAATCAAAAATTATAGATACGTTGGTGACGTATCAGCCGGTATTCTCTCTCTTTGTGTAAACCTTACATATTATGAGAGAAAAGGCATTAGAATTACTCCACAAAGTTTTATAATGCATAAAAACATTAAAAATAACAATAGGAAAACATGATGCAAAATGGTCGTATCAGTGGCGACCTGGTCTAGTGGTGCCACGCACTGGTGTAGGTGTCATCCCTGCGACAGGCGAGCTTGTGACTCACCCCTGGTTAATGATGTATCTTCACCGCCCAGGCTGCCCATTCGCAACATGTCATGTTGGTTCTGATGAGGCAAAACTGACGCGCCACACATTGGGTTGCTTGGCATGGATACTTAGGGGTAAGTCAGCATAGTCATTGTCGGGGTGCTCCATTCTTGGGTCTTGTCCTTAGATGCTTTACTGCTTCTGACCAGGGGGGTCCCTCATTGCCCGTGCATAGTTGGTCCCATGAGCCAACTATTCATGGTACCAACACTCGCCGTTTTAATCGAGGTTTTGAATTGTGCATAACAATTGGTTTTGCTCCTTTAGTAAAAAGCATAACAATTGGTTTTGCCTTTTTACTAATCTTGATTTATTTCTTTAGATTATTATTTGAGATTTTATAGATCGTACCAAGGAGCAAAACCAATTGTTATACTTTACAGTTCAAAACGAAATGGCAGGACGCTTACATCACACCTGCCGCATTCGCATCGCAGCTCCACACAATTAGTTCTCACATGAAATGGCATCACACTTATAGCACGCCTTTCGCTGACATGTGGGACATCGAACATCGGTGTCCACGTGTCATGCGCCAAATTATAGTTCAGAGCAGCGGGGGGAGGCATTCGGTCATAGCGCCATAATACCAGTATATGAGCAATGAGGCATCAAATCACAAACCCCCACCTTTCCTGTGGTAAGGTGGGAAGAAGAAGCAACCATCATTTTTACTCTTCACTGAATTCGCTTCTCCCTCCTCTTGTTCAAGAAAATCACCAAGGGCGAAGATTTTGTTTATCTATATCTATAACACTCTACAATACACGAATTTCTGAACTTGGATTCATTACTTTAGAGTGATTCAAACTATTGGTCAGGAAGCTGGAGTTGCCATGAACCGCTCATCGAACCAATACTCACTAGATCGAACGGCTAAAAATGCCTGGATTCGCCACCTGCCTTCCCTCACATGGAGTCAGTACTACTAAGAGCACCTACAATGTTCATTTTTGGCTGCCTCTAAACACTCTCTTTCTCTCTTACTAGAGGAGGCCTCCATACATTGCAGCTTGTCACCTCTAACAAAATTTTACTAATGTCGCCTCTTAGCAAAGAGGCTGCCTCTTTCAAATAGAATAAATGTGTGTCCCCACTTGTCAGACTTCTTGTTGCCACAAGCCCTGCAACTCATGTATGAGAAGCCTCCTAGGTTGAGGTTCCCATACTTCCTTTAATAGATGGTGGGCCCATCAATAAAGGAAGAAGAACATTGCTATACACTGTGTGATTTTAAGCTAAACTTATAGGCAGACTGTGGGGTCCAGCTTAGAGGCAAGACAGCCTCTAAGCATTGTGGATGCTCTAAAGCCACTAGACAGTTAGCGTGATGGGTTTTTGAATTCTGCTATTAGGTAGTGTGTGCATGTAGGGCCCATGTAGGACAGACCCACCAAAGATTTTATATGCATGATATGGCTCTAATGTTAGTTGTACAAGCATCATCAATTCACTTTTTATGGATCATCAATTCACTTCGTACTACGACACATACATATATTAGACTTACACTAACTCGGTATTTGTTGAAACAAAACTATCATAGTAATTCCTCTATACGGTGCCCCAATGCAATGTATTTATGTTTGGACTCTGGACTAGAGGGGATGTGCTCTATACATAAATTTCTCCATCTCTCCAAGCGGAAGTGGAGAAATTACCTAAATCTATGCTACTATGAGGTCGTGGCAACATGCCCGTCATTCTCCGGGCATGTGATGGTCACAAACCACAGTCTGTTGTCGTCTTTGTCAACATCATTTTTCTATGCTGCTTCTCTCCTCCTTTTGTTGAATGGCCCATTTTTTTGGTTCTCCAAATACGTCATTGCAGTCATTTTTGTCGCTAAAGAAAGGGATAAACAAAGGGGTCGGAGATTTAAGGACAAATAGAAGAGGAAAAGGCGAAGTGGGAACATGGTCGTACCTGTGCTTCGGTGTCAACTTAGGCGGATGCTCCTATCGTCTGCATGCCACCTCAAAGATGAGAGAGTCCACTTTGTTTGGGATAAGTGGACAAACCTATAGGCCTCGTCATCTCCTCTAGCTATGTTTGGGACAGGTGGAGAAATCTATAGGTTTGGATTTCTCCACCTCTCCCAAACGGAAGTAACAAATCCAACCAAACCTATATATTTTGCATTAGAAAGGGAGAAACAAACGGGTCATAGATTAAGGGGAAATAGAAGAGGAAAAGACAGTGTTTACATAGAGAGGGGGTGGCACAGAGAGGCTGGCCTACTTGCGAGGAGCTCCTCATTGACACAGTCCTAAATAGCTCGCCGTCCGCCAGCGTTGATGAGGACATCACTACCACAGTTACACCCATAACCCCTGCTGCTACATATACTGGACCAATTACTAAAGCTCGCGCATCCCAATTGAATTACCAGGTACTTTATTTTCTTGGTAATGATTCTAATGTTCATGAGAATATGATGCTACCTAAATTGGATACATTTGTTTTTCTTATGAATTAAGGGCCTATTATGGACAAGAAGGATGAATGTTGGAGTAGGATCGAGCCTATCATGGACAGGAAGGATGAACGTTGGAGTAGGATCGAGCATGAAGATGAAGGCACGTGCGAACGAAACAAGAACAGAGTTTCCAGTGGAGTTTTCAGCACTTTGAAGCCACCATGATGACAGACAAGGACATGGCCGAAATATATAAGATGTTCTTTCATAAATTTCAACCATAGCTTATTATAGATGTTGCGCCAACTTATTTTTGAGTCAGGCCCATGTAATTTCAAAATACACTTAATAGGTTGTTTTTAGTCTGTATTAATAGGGAAAAGGACTTAGGACATAATTTAGTCCCACGTTACAAGGATAGACAAAATCCCCCTCTGTCTCCTTATAAATACAGTCCTTAGGGCGTCGTTTAGGCTTAGGTTTTGTTTAAATTAAAGTTCAGCATAGTGCAACACGCATACTTCATTTGTGTCCAACGGCCAGGTAAGATGTTTCAAAACCCCACTTTTAATAAAGATTTTCTCTTCAATTCACAATATCCAAATTACAATCTTAGTTTCTTACTTGTTCTTAGTTTGCCTACAAAAAACAGACCCTTATGGTTAGATTGGTCGTGCTCCAGCATGGTCAATGATCTCTCAGAGTTGGTTTAGCGATTGCTAACGCGCGACGTCTTCGTACATTCATAGTCGGATCGTCAAGGTCTACTCCATCAAAAACTATAGTAGTCATCTAATCGAAAGATCGAGACCCTCGCCACTCCATATTGCTTGGTGAGATTTTTCCAATTTTCGTAGTCTAGATTAGATATGTTCTTCATACCTATGGTCCATGAACAAGCCAAAAATTAGTGTTAGATCATCCTATCTGAACCCATCTGGGCCCTTTTGCAAATTTTCTTTTCAGTGTTTTGTTTTGTTGAATTTGCAATTGCCTCGTCGTGTCGAGTTGCTGGTCGTCATGTTGCCGCCACACAAATGTTACCTCCGCTGCCATATACCTCCACCACATACCCGTCGTCCCATAAAACCACCATACATCTGTCGCGTTCCATAAAACCACCACATACTCGCTGCTATAACCCCTTACATTATTTATAAGAGAGGAAGCCAACCTTTCCATGGGCATCATACTTGCATTTGAAGTGGTCATCATACTCCACCACTCCGTCTCGAAATACGATTGACCACATGCCTCCTCATCCGAAAAAGTCATCGAAAAAGCTTGGGACGAATAGCGAGTCATTGAGTTAAAAATAATAGTTGTAGAGTAGGCAATAGTTGTTTTCTTTATTACGATTCAACGCCGGAGCATGGCCCGGGATCGACCCCCTAAACATTGGCCGCTGCCTAGCAATGTGCTCATTGACGACCAAAGTAGCTATCACAACATCACTTTAATCATCGGACGATTCTTCAAACAAAGATGAACATATTTAGTTATTTAGAAGAAAAAAAACTCATCTGAGTTGTCCAGTGATGAAACAGTACATCAATGGATGGAGGCGGGCATGGACAAGTACCATCAATGCATGGAGGCGGGCATGGACAAGTATCGGCCGAGTCGGGCAAACAGCCGAACTCCTTGCAGGAGGGTGGGTGGCGAGTCGCGATCGATGAATGGAGTCCACGGAGACGGAGGCAACAAGGTTGTCGAACCCTGTCTCCTCCGGCGATGACCTTAGAGGCAGTGGTGGGCTGTCATCGACCTAGGATAGGCAGGCCATGGAAGAAGCGGCCAGAACGATGGCAAAAAGGGCGTCGATGGATGAGGCGGCAGCAGGGGTGGGGCGATGGCGTAGAGGCCAAAAGTGGGATGGCGGCAGCGATGGCGATGGCAAAGAGGATGGGGTGCTAGTTGGGGGATGAATGGTCTATGTGCCATAGACGGGCCGGGCAGGCCAAGGGAAGGACACCGCTGGTGCACTGTTCACTTTCCGTAATATTACACTTGCATATGCAAACCTCCTACCAAACGCTTCAGTTTAACTTCAACTGGCGACAGGGAGTAACATACTATTGTCTTTTCAATTTCCACACACAGCGGATGCACATGCATTCAAATTTCTTATTGTTGCTCACCTTCTCTGCGCAATAAATATCCAAACTAAAAATCCCATCTTTTCTTCACCCGGAACACCACAGTTGAATTATGTATATTGTTCTGAGGGACTTTTATCATGAGTTGGACTTTTGTCTTCAGGGGGGCCTCCTTTGTCTTGCCGCCTGCGTCGCCAACCTGCATTACATGGTGCAAATCTATATGAATCCAACAAAAATATATAGCAAAAAAAATAACTTAACTCCTATGATGAGCTAAATTAAGCTGCCTAGTTATTGTTGTCAGTTGTGAGTAAATCCTTACCCAAACAGATGCCCAGCCAAGCCTTTCGTCCGACCCATAACCTGCTTTCCATTTGACATGCTTACTGGCCTTTTGTTTATAGACAGCACTCCAGTAGTTCGTGTCAAAATGGTACCGGTAACTGAAGATGATAAGTATCGTTAAGCAATGGACGTAACATATAAACAGGGTGCTTCAAGCTCCCTGTGCATTGGAACGCAGAGCAAGGTTACAAGTGCAACGCTCAAAACAGTCTCACAGATCCAGGAGGCAAATCATATGATGTTTCTTTTCTAAGCCTAGATCAGCTACTCTACATCAACCTGTAGAGATACTGGATTCCAACAAAAAGATGGAAATCATTCACACCATTTTTATTTACCTGAACTTGTCTGAAGGAGTTAACTGGCGTTTAAATGCAAATGATAGTGAATTTGATGGTAAAGTGAGGCTGGGAATAAATGATAGCTCATCATCCTACAAAATTGAACAAATGATCCATTACAAGCAGCATGACGGAGCAAATATTCATTAAACCAGGCCAGCTTAGGGATGTTTACCTTATAGCGATACTTGATATTCATCATATTATCATTGTACAATGCAGTGCAAACTCCATTCAGAACATGAGACTTCACTATACCATTTACTGACAAAATTTTCTCACCCTCATCCAACTTCTTCTCCTTGACTGAAACTTCCCCGTTAGGAAACAAGAAGGTTGCTCTTGGCTACACACAAAAGATATCTATTATCATGGTATCTAAGTAATAAACTCAATTAGCACACTAAAAAGGGTTGCAACGTTCACATGGTCATTAGTACCAAGGATTTGACAGCTTCTGAAAAAATTGTCAACACAAGGAATGACAGCATACATATAGGAAGATCTTTGTGATTGCATAACACTAGCTGTCTTCAGCTAAAAAAATATTCCTCTGGAATACAAAATACTGACCAATCCATCAGGAGGAACCAGCGATGATAACTCAATTTTGCATGGTGAATCTCCCAAACTAGTAGTTACTGCCACTTCTCCTTGTCCCTCCTAAGAAATAAAATGATGTCACCTATCTTATATGATATATGTACACTGTAGAACAACAAAATATAAGATTAGCATAACATTTTCTAACGTTGGGTAAGCCTTCCATTAGATTTAGAAGAACAAAGGAATATACTGACCATGTGCTAATCATTACTCATATTTCATTTAGAGCAAATAGAAGTGGCAATCAAGTATAAAACTATAAGCTGAATGCCAACTTTAGAATACTGGGTGATGTTATATAATGGTAGAAACCACATCCCAATTTTGGATGGGTACTGCTACTATCTGAGAAATGTCAGACGAAAACAATAGTTATTTTAGCCGGCAGATTGGATGGTATGTATATTAATCATCAGATGCTACGGCAGAGAACCAAATCAGGAACAAGCTGCATGTTATTCTCATTGTTCAGGGATATCTGTACCACTGGTCAAGCCCATAAATCCAACTTCCAACAAATTACCTATTGTTCACAAAGGAAACATGGTATTTTTTTCTCAAAGATGCATGAGAACTGTGTATCATTGCATTAAGGATAAAATATATATTTACTGGGAAGACCCGACACATGCCATTCAACCCAAAACTACAACGGGAAAAACATGCACCTGCAACAAAAACCAACGACCCGAATAACCCCAACAACGACCATTAGGTCTTAGGTGGCAGCAGCAAAAAATGATTGTGCTTTGGTTTTCATAGGACACGACAAGACTACACAATGATCGTGCTTTTCAAACAACCAAAATATCACTGGATATGATACCTTTTGTTTTAGAACAATAGGGAAAGATCCTAATGGACATAAGTTCCAGGAGGAGCAGAAATAGTCACAAGCCGTGAACAAGCCTCAACAACTAAAAGGAGAAAAATAGGTAGCATATACTGAGTTGTGTCTTCTCTACAATAGAAAGAATATCTCATTTTACAGTAGAATGTACTCCCTCAGTCCCATAATATAAGAACGTTTTTTACATTAGTGTAGTGTCTAAAACTTTCTTATATTACGGGACCGAGGGAGTACAAACAAGTGTTAATTACTACTCCCTCCGTCCCAAAATAAGTGTCTCAAGCTTAATACAAGTTTGTACTAAAGTTAGTACAAAGTTGAGGCACTTATTTTGGGACGGAGGGAGTACATAGTATGCAAACATAGCTAATGGGGATTCCCTAGCAAAATTCAGGTACATAATTAAGGCTCGATTTCATTAGTGCACATTTCTATGCCAAATAAACTGAAATAATCAGGTCATTATGTCAATAAAAACGAAAGATTTTTATATGCACACATGCTCGAATTTTGTATGCACACCAAGAGGCTTGCCCGTTTTGTGCCCAGGAGGAGAGCATAAATCACATCCTACTGGACTGTGTTCTTGCGAGGGAGGTCTGCACCAGTGTTTGCCTAGCTCTCAACAAACCGGATTGGGTCCCCCCGTGGGGATCAAGATTGGTGGAGTGGTGCACTAACAAGTTTGGGGCTGACCTAAGCAAGAAAGACGTACGGGTGATCTTCCTTCTAGTAATGTGGAAGTTATGGAAGCACCACAATGCCATTGTGTTCGATGGAACTTCACCATCACTGTCACATGTAGTTCATATAATAGAGGTTGAAGGTAGAACATGGAAGCAAGCGGGAATCTTGAAGGGAGATGTGGAAGCCTTGTTTGGGGCTTTGGTGAGGTGGGCTAGCGTAAGAAATTAGATTCGAGTAGGAGGGTGGAGTTGGTGTTCATGTAATATGTAATCACCAACGTGGAGGGGCTCTTCTTTAATATATAGCCCTGCTCAAGAATTCGTCCAATTAACCTGTTAAGTTGCCGATTAATCCCTACTCGTAGGGTCACCGAGTAGCCGATAAAATGATAAATTGTCCGATTAATTGATTAACTGGCTGATTAAATTGCCGATTAGTTTATTAATCCCCTACTTGCCAGCCGACCGAGCAGCTACCAATTAACGATTTCCTAAACAATGATATATAGTATGGCACAGTCGTGCGTATTTGAGGAAAAAGGAATCATTTCATGATCAAACGCAGGTCCGATATGTGACAAGTATGTGACTTTAGAAAAACCTTTGGGGGTTGACCTATAAATACGATGAAATAGATAGAGTTGCTCATCAAGTTGCATTTGCCATAATTAATTCATCCAGGTGAACTAGAGACAAACCTTGGAATCGAAAGGTTTTAGACTTAGTAGAACTAAAACTGAGTACATGAAGTGCGGTTTCAGTACTACTAGGCATGAGGAGAAGGTTAGCCTTGATGGGCAGGTGGTGCCTCGAAAGGACACTTGTTGATATTTGGGTCAATGCTGTAGAAGGATGCGGATATCGATGAAGATGTGAACCATCAAATCAAAGCCGGATGGATGAAGTGGCGCCAAGCTTTTGGCATTCTCTGTGACAAGAGAGTGCCACAAAAGCTAAAAGGCAAGTTCTATAGGACGGCGATTCGAGCCACAATGTTGTACGGCGCTAAAGTGTTGGCCGACTAAAAGGCGACATGTTCAATAGTTAGGGGTGGCGGAGATGTGAATGTTGAGATGGATGTGTGGCCACACAAGAAAGGACCGAGTCTGAAATGATAATACATGAGATAGAGTTGGGATAGCACCGATTGAGGAGAAGCTTGTCCGGCATCGTCTGAGATGGTTTGGGCATATTCAGCGCAGGCCTCCAGAAGTTCCAGTGCATAGCGGACGGCTAAAACATGCTGATAATGTCAAGAGAGGTCGGGGTAGACCGAACTTGACATGAGAGGAGTCCGTAAAGAGAGATGTGAGGGACTGGAGTATCACCAAACTAGCCATGGAGAGGGGTGAGTGGAAGCCTGCTATCCATGTGCCAGAGCCATGAGTTGGTCGTGAGATCTTATGGGTTTCACCTTAGCCTACCCCAACTTGTTTGGGACTAAAGGCATTGTTGTTGTTGTTGAACTAAAGACAAACCAGGTATTTAGAGATAAGAATGAAGTGTTTTCCGAGTGGACAATAAATATTGCAAGTGCAAATGTTGAAACTTGGAAAATTGAAAAGGAGCTTCATGAATGCCATGAAAAATCATGAAAGTTGAAAAGCAAGTTAGTCGCATCTTGATCAACTTGTTACTGAGTGTTGGATACTAACTAGGCTTCGGCCTGTGCTACATCTCCTAGCCCATGTGGCCCATCTGTCTATTGGTGGACAGAGTATATAACTTGGGGGAGGGGGGCTCTCTCTTGTAACCCTAGGACGTTACAGCAGCTGGCTGCTCTCTTAGGTTAGCCACTCCTTCCTTCCTTTCTACTCCCTCTGTAAACTAATATAAGATGATTTAGATCACTAAAGTAGTGACCTAAAACGTCTTATATTAGTTTACAGAGCATGGTATCAGAGAGGCTGGCCAATCTGCTGTAGGTGACAGCAGATCCAAAGGATGTTAAAGGCAGTGGTGTAGGTGGCAGCAGATCCAAAGGAGGTTGAAAGCAGGGTGTAGGTCGCAGCAGTATAAAGGAGATTGAAGGCAGTGGTGCTTGTGATGGAGTTTGTGTTGCTGTGAGTGGAGATGGCACAGGATCTGGCCTAGGTAACTCGACAGGTTGGCCAATCTGCTGGCTGCAAAGGCAGCAGATGGGTCACCCTCTTCTGATATTTCTGGGGAAGGTAGGAAGCAAGCCCCAAAGAGAGAGGTGCAGTACAAGCTTGAGCTCATGCCAAATGAGATCAAGCTGGATGGGGTTGGAAACTACCTGAGTTGGTCCAGGAGGGGAATGCTAATTTTTAGGATGAAATCAATTGAAGGGTATGTGTTAGGAAAGATCAGTGAAGCCTGAAGAGAAGCTGGGAGATGAGTGGAAGAAATGAAATGCTACGGATTCACTGGTACTCACTTGATTGCTGAATTCCTTGACACCTGCTGTTGCAGCACCAGTGGAAGCGCTTTCCACGTCAGGTATGGGATGCCCTGTCAAAGATGTATTCAGGCAAGGGAAATGTTATGCTGGTCTCTCAGACTGAAGACACAATACACAACCTGACTCGAGATGAAAAAACAGTGAAGACATGTGTGGGAGAGCACCGTGCTCCAACAGGCCCGCAAAAACACGCGGACGCAAGCACATTGAACGACTACCAGCCAATAAGCCTTATCCACCTGGTGGCGAAGATCTTCGCCAAAGTACTCTCCCTTCGACTTGCCCCCAAGCTGGATGGCCTTGTCAGACGGAGCCAAAATGCGTTCATCGCCGGTCGAAGCCTACATGACAACCTCATTCTAGTCAAGCAATCGGCCCGGCTTCTCCACCAGTTGGGTGCCCCGCGAATCTTGCTCAAATTGGACCTCACGCATGCCTTCGACTCTTGGAGGTCCTGTGTAATATGGCTTCGGGAACAGGTTTCTGGAGTGGATCACTATCGTCCTCTCATCAACAAGCACACGAGTACTTACGAACGGCGAGCCAGGCCCACCTATTTGGCACCGCCAGGGTGACCCCTGTCACCGCAGCTGTTTGTGCTTGTTGTCAACATCTTAGGCAGGCTTATCGAGCACGCAATTGACTTGGAAGTCATGGCTCAGCTGCACCCGACGCGTTCGATCCCCACGATGTCCCTATACACCGACGACGTGGTGTTTCTCTGTCACTGTTCGTCCAGCGACATCATCGTCGTGTGCGAAGTCCTGATGCTCTTCGGCCGCGCCTCCGGCCTGATGGTTAATTACGTCAAGAGCTCCGCCTCGCTGTTGCACTGCAACACGAACGAGGCGACATCTGCGCTGGCGCACCTTCGCTGCCCTACCGTCGACCTGCCGATCACCTACCTTGGGATCCCCCTCACAATAGGCCGACCGACTACCGCCCAATTGCAACCCCTCGTCGATGGGATTGCCAGGCGGCTCCCCGCATGGAAGGCCAACCCGACGAACAAAAGTGGGTGTCTCGCGCTAGTGAAGTCAGTCCTAGGTGCCATCCCCGTGCACCAGCTCCTCACCTTCATGCCGCCGAAGAAGATGCTTCGTCAAATCAAGAAGATTCAGCGTAGCTTCTTGTGGGTTGGCCGCGCTGCCGCCAATGTTGGCACTGCCACATCAATTGGCGCCGCGTCTGCCGTCCCATATCGCATGGAGGCCTGGGTGTTCAAGACCTGGGGCCCTTGCTCTAAGACTATGCTGGCTCTGGTTCTCGCGCACTGACCATGAGCGCGCCTGGAGTGGCCTGGACCTGCAATTCTCTGCCGACGAGCGAGCGCTCTTCTTCGCGTCAACCATGATGACTCTCAGGAACGGATCAACGGCATATTTCTGGGAGGACCGCTGGATCAATGAGCAGTCCCTAAGGGAGATCGCCCTAGCCCTTTACAACTGCATCCCCAAGCGCCGCCGCAAGATCCGAACCGTCGCTCAAGGTTTGCAAGGACATAGCTGCTAGAGACATCCACAGGACCCTGGGCATACACGAGATTGGCAAGTACCTGCAAGTTTGGCTGGCGATCGAGCACGTCATGCTCTCGGACACCCCCGACCAACTTGTTTGGAGATGGCCGGCCTCCGGTACCTATTCTGCTAGCTCATGCTACCTCGCCACCTCCCAGGGATCCACGACTTGCTCCTCGTAGAAGCTCATCTGGAAGAATTGGGCGACGCCGCATGTGAAGTTTTCTCACTGATTGGCCAACCAAGACAGGTGTTGGACAGTTGATCGCCTTGCTAGGCATGGTCTCCAGCACCAGCCACGATGCCCACTCTGCGACCAAGCCCCCGAGACAATGCGTCACCTCCTTCTGGGGTGCCCCTTTGCCAAGCAGACTTGGCATGAAATCCTCTCCTGGCTACGGATGACCACCGCAGGCCCAAATCACGGAGAATCCCTCATGGACTGGTGGTTGCACGCCAGGCAAAACACGCCGGCACTAATGCGCAAAGGCCTTGTGATGTGGAGCATCCCAAGGTCATCCCCATGGACCTACCTACGTCCCCTACGACACCACTTGGACCAATGACAAGAGCCCGAGCGAAGGCTATCGAAGATAAGGTGAACTCTCTCCTCTCTGAACTTCCACTTTCTATGCATGAGACATGGCTACTACCTAAGTCCGAGTTGTTGTGCATGATTTGGTACCAAGAGGACCCTCCCGAAGATGCACATGAAGATGTACAAGTCCCCAAGTTCACGGATGAAGAGAAACGCCGAGAGAAGAAGAAGGCAGCTCCAGGACCCGGACATCCGGCCCCAAGCCCGGACATCCGGCCGCTGGAGACTTCGACCACAACAGCCTACCAGCCGCCACGCAACTACATGCCCCGGACATCCGGCCCGGCCCGGAAATCCGGCCTCGAGCCCGGATATCCGGACACCACCTTCCCGAGAGCAACATGGCCAGCTTCACCAGCCTGGACATCCGGCCTCCACAGCCCGGACATCCGGCCCTCCGGGAACGCCCGGACATCCGGCCTCATCAGCCCGGACATCCGGCCCCGCGTGAAAGCCCGGACATCCGGCCCGATGCCCGGACGTCCGGCCTCCCTGTCTGCGCACAGTGAAGGGCCGAGGCCCGTGTACCCCTTCTACCCCTAGACTATATATACTCCATCTCGTCCAACTTTCTAGGGTTAGCATTGGTTTAACTCATATTTAGAGATAGAGCATTGCTCATCCACATCGGATCTACTCCACGAGAGAGACCGCGGCCCCTCTTCAGAGAAGATCCCTTTGGATTCAAGACCTCCTTCCGGAGAAGATCCCCTCGTGGATTCAAGACATCCTCACGGAGAAGACCAGTTACCTCGTGTATCATCCGTTGTTGACTTTGGATCTTGTATCTCCCTTTGTGTTCATGGATCTAGCGCATGTGTGATCATACTTGTTGGTTTGAGTGTTCTCTTGTGTTCCCCTTGTGTTTTTCCCCTCGTTTCCCTCCTCGTGTTCTTCGTGTTCATCCCGGGATCCGCTCCTTCCGTGAAAGATCGGCCGATTAGGGTTCCTACCCTACATCATCTTGGTATCAAGAGCCACGTTGATCACGATTTTGGAGCCTCCCCGTTGTGTTGCTAGCCTAGTTTTGTTGATTTCGTCCCTAATTTGAAAATTCCCCACAAAAATAGCCCCAAATTTTTTTTTTGTGATTTGCTCGTGTGATGAAGTTTTGTTGGATTTGATCCGCAGATTTCGTGTGTTGCAGGTAGATCTAGCTTTCCATCCATTTTTCTCCAATTTCCATCCACAAATTCCCCCGAATTTTGCCTGGATTTGACCTCTCCTCGCGAAGATCCTCACGTTCATCCTCGGATCCAGAGCCCGGACATCCGGCCCGACAAGCCCGGACATCCGGCCCCTGGCAGCACCACTTCCTCTCCACCGCCCGTTTTCCGTCCATATTCGCCAAATTCTGTTCCGGTGCCCACATATAATTCCGCATACCTCCACCACTTTCGCATAGCACCACCTTATACCACATACACAACCATCGCTTACCAACACCAACTCCGACATTTTTGGTCCAATTTTGCTTTGAGAATTTGAGTTGTGGTACTGTGTCCTACTTGTGTTTCGGCTTTTTAGGTACGGTTCGACATCAACATCACCGCCGCTCACCTTCACCACGGACGCGTCATCAACAACGACCACATCGACTACATCTTGGTATTCGTGGTTGGATCACCGTCATCCATTCTTGCTTACGGACGAGGAACCGAAGAAACGGTAACCTCACCTTGGTATTGGACATATCACTCTTGCCATTACATTGATAGCCATCATAGCCTTACTCCTTTGCGTTGCTTACCCATCAAGACTAGCCTTTGAGTATTGCCGGCAACGAGACTTGTGCACATTAGTGATCATACTTCCCATAGCATACATACATCATTGTTGCATATCTTGTATCATCTCTTGTGTCACAAGGTAGTCATCGCATACACAATTGCTATCTTGGTTCGTCAAGCATTGCATGAGAAAAGAGCTCAAACATCAAAGAGCCAAACAAGCTTTTAAGCAAACGGAAAAGATAAGCAAAGAGCTTTTAAGCAAAAACCATAGCATCATACAACATTAAGATTGTCATATTAGATCATCTTGGATCATATCATCGAAACACCTTGCATAGAACATACTTGGGATAGAAGTCGTTGCATTTTTGCTAAGTAGGTTGTGCACAAGTCTTGTATCTGCCTATTGTGCAATCGTGCTAGCGTCTCTCTAGTGTTGTGCAACAAGAGCATTTTTGTGAATTCCACATTTTGGCTCATCCTTGGTTGCCCAACCCCACTTATCTCTTTGCGTGTGTGTTTCCGTGTACATTACATTGCTTGGTCTACTTGTTGCATTGCAATCTTGCGAATCTTTTCCAACATTATTGAAGCTCACTTACAATTGCATTAAATTTTGTGCCACCATCCTAACCAAGCTCCACCATAAGCTTTTACTTGTGTAGGTGTGAGAAACCGACAAGAATTGATACCAATTGTGCTATTTCCTTGTCCACATTGGAGTGATCATTGATCCACTTTCAACTTCGGTCAAGATACATTTGGTATTCATTCTTCTCTTTTTGCCACTCACATTTTTTATCTTGGAATGATGGATAGGCCAAGTACTTCTACCAACCCACTCTTCATTGAGCACAACGACGACATGAACTCCTACGTCACCAAGAGCCACCTCTTTGGTGCACAACGTGCTTTGCATCAAGAGCAACAAGCAATGAGTGAACGCATCGACAACCTCGCCGCTGACTTGCGACTCTCCGAGCAACGTACAAGGACTACTTCGACCACAAGCTCGACGATCACAAGCAAGAGAACGACGCAAGAATGGACGAGATTCGCGCTTTCTTGCTCAACCGCTCTTCTTCCACTTCATCTTCATCAAGGACTCGCTCAAGTCGACACTCCGACTTCACCCTCTCCGACTCAAGTATACCGACATCGAACACTCTTCGACGTGCCGCGCGCAACGATCATCAAGCAAGCCTCAATCCTCTACACGACACCAACTCTCAAGAGCACCGACAACGTCAAACCCAAGAGGCTTTTACGCTAGCACGAGAACGGCAACGACAACGCCAACATGAAGCAGAAGAGCGAGCGCGTCTACACCAAGAAGCACAAGATGCCGAGGCACAACGTCAAGAGCAACAATTGCGAGATGCTCAAGCACTTGAGGCGCAACAAGCCCTCCAAGATGCAGGTCGCGCCATAGCCAACCGAGGCCGACAAGCTCGTGAACATGAAGAAGCACTTCACGAAGAAATTCAAGAACGAAGATTTCAAGCTCGCGTGCATCGTCAAGTTCCTCAAGTTCCTCCTCGAGCTCGACAAGCTCCTCCACAAGCTCGCCAAGAACATCAAGCTCATCAAGAGCATGAAGACAATGGAAATCCTCCACGACAAGGGCAACAAGAGGTCGACAACCCTTTTCTCCAAGAGCAACATGAGCTTGACAATCATCAACAACATGGACGTCATCATCCCCGACCCCAACACAATTAAGAGCAACGCTATGACAAGCTCAAGTTCACCATACCCAAGTTCAATGGAAGCAACGATCCCGAAGAGTACCTTTCATGGGCATTGAAGGTCGACAAAATCTTCCGTTTGCACAACTATGAAGAAGAGAAGAAGATCGCGATGGCAACCTTTGAGTTCCAAGACTATGTCCTCATTTGGTGGGAACAAGTTATCGAGCGCCGAGAGGTAAGAGGTGAACCACCCATCACTACTTGGGCGCAAATGAAGGATGTCATGAGAGCACGCTTCGTGCCTACCTACTACAACCGCGACCTCTTCAAGAAACTCCAACTACTCAAGCAAGGAACCAAAAGCGTTGAAAAGTACTACAAGAAGATGGAGATTGCCATGATAAGAGCCAACGTCACGGAAGATGATGAGCAAACAATGGCACGTTTCTTGAATGGACTCAACCATCCTATCAAGAAGATCGCCGACTTCCAACCATACTCGAACCTCATCGAGCTAGTGCATCAAGCTACAAAAGCGGAACGTCAAGTGCAAGACGATTACAAGTATGCCAAGTGCTCATCCAAGTCATACGGCTTCTCCAACACCCAAGCTTCAACGACTCCAACACCGTCTACCAAGCCTTCTACAAGCAACGTCGACAAGTCGAGTTCCAAGAAAACTTCGTCAACTCCAAGTCATCCTCCTACTACAAGCAACTTCAAGCCGAGAGCTTCATCATCATCCACTCCAACCGATGAGACCGTCAAGACGAGTTCCTTCAAATGCTTCACATGCGGAGGCCGAGGCCATAAATCCTATGAGTACACCAACAAGCGAACCATGATCCTCAACGACGACGGCACTTATGACTCCATGAGTGAAGGAGAAATGGACGCCCTTGAGCAAGTCGCCATGCACCGGCAAGTGAACGATGAAGAGGAACAAGTCTTTTGCGATAAAGATTCAAGTCCCGCTCTTGTTGTCTCCAAGGTCTTGACTCTACAACATCACCAAGAAGAAGACCAAAGATGCCATATCTTTCATACAAAGGCCGGCATCAATGGAAGATTCATCAAGGTCATCATCGATGGAGGGAGTTGTCATAATCTCGCAAGTGAAGAACTTTGCTCCAAGCTCCAATTGCCCAAGACGAAGCACCCACATCCATACAAAGTTCAATGGCTTAGCAACTCCAGCACTCTCCAAGTCGAGCATCGAGTACAAGTCTCCTTCAAAATTGGCGCCTATGAAGACACTTTGGAGTGTGACATCGTTCCAATGACCTTCTTCTTGGACGCCCATGGCAATTTGATAGAGGTGTCATTCACAACGGCCGAACGAACCACTACATCTTCAAGATGAAGGAAAAGGAGTACGTACTTCGTCCCATGCCTCCAAGTCAAGTGATCGCCGACAAGCAAGCCACCCATCGTGGAGAGAATAGTGAGAGAGCGAGCCACCAAAAAGAGAGTGAACGCCACAAGCCCAAATCGAGCATCTCCACGATGAGCGACAAGAACTTAGTTCTCTTTGCCACCAAAAGTGAGATAAGAGGAGTGTGTGAGAATCCATCTAGTGTCCTACACTACGTCCTTTTGTGCAAGGACAATGCAACACAAGCTAACACCTCTCACGCTCTACCTTTAGTGTTGTCTTCTCTTTTGCAGGAATTTCAAGATGTTTCCCCGACGAGCTACCTTCGGGACTACCTCCACTACGAGGCATCGAGCACCGCATCGACCTCATCCCCGGAGCACCTCTACCGAACAAAACTCCCTACCGTGTCAACCCTGAAGAAATCAAAGAAATACAAAGGCAAGTAAAGCATCTCATAGACCATAGACATGTGCGTGAAAGTTTGAGCCCTTGTGCCGCCCCGGTCATTCTTGTGCCAAAACGAGACGGTAGCTTTCGCATGTGCTCCGGTTGTAGACCTATCAACGCTATCATCGTTCGCTATAGGTATCCCATTCCACACCTTGATGATATGCTTGATGAACTTAGTGGTGCCACTATCTTCTCAAAAATTGATCTTAAGAATGGTTACTATCAAATCCACATACAAGAGGGTGATAAATGGAAAACCGCTTTCAAAACCAAGTTTGGGTTGTATGAGTGGTTAGTCATGCCTATGGGTCTATCGGAAGCACCGGGTAATTTTATGCGTCTTATGAATCATGTCTTTTGCCCTTACATTGGTGTGTTTGTTGTGGTCTACTTCGATGATATCCTTGTTTTTAGCAAGTCTCTCAAAGAGCATGTCACCCATGTCCGAACCGTTTTACAAACTCTTCGAAAAGAGCATCTCTATGCTAATATGGAGAAATGCCTTTTTGGCGTTGATAAGCTTGTTTTTTTGGGTTTTGTTGTATCTTCTAAGGGTGTTCACGTAGATGAGTCCAAGATCAATGCTATTAAGACTTGGTCACAACCAACGAACTTGCAACAAGTGCGTAGCTTTCTTGGCCTTGCGGGTTTCTATCGTCGCTTTGTGAAAGATTTTAGCACCATTGCTTCGCCTTTGCATGCTTTGAGCAAGAAGAATGCGCCTTTTGTTTAGGGATCATCCCAAGATACCGCTTTCAATGAGCTTAAGAATTTGCTTACTCATGCTCATGTGCTTGCCTTACCCAACTTTGACAAATCTTTTGAGATTCATTGCGATGCTAGTCGTAATGGCATAGGAGGTGTGTTAACGCAAGAGAAGCGTCCCATAGCTTACTTTAGTGAGAAACTTTTCAAAGCGCAACTCAATTACCCCATCTATGACAAAGAGCTATATGCTTTAGTCCGCATTTTGCATGAATGGGAACACTATCTTCGCCCTCATGAATTCATCATTCATACTGATCATGAAACACTCAAGTACCTTAAGGGCCAAACCAAGTTGAACAAGCGCCATGCTAAATGGAGTGAATTTATTGAGTCTTTTCTTTATGTCATCAAGTACATTAGGCAACATTGTGGCGGATGCCCTTTCCCGCATATGCATGCTTGTTACTCAACTTGAGTTGAATGTCATTGGCTTTGAGCACATAAAAGACTTGTATGAGCATGATCCTACTTTTGCATCCCCGAGTCTTCTCTTCGTTTGTTGCTTTTGCAGGAATCTTATGGAGGAGGCTTAATGGGACATTTTGGACGCGACAAGACTCTCGCCACGCTCTCCAAGAACTACTATTGGCTCAAGATGTTTCGCGACGTCAACCGCTTCACCAACCGATGCTCTACATGTCGCAAAGCTAAGTCTAAAGCTCAATCCCATGGCCTTTACATGCCTCTCCCAATTCCATATCAACCATGGGAAGACATTAGCATGGATTTCATACTTGGATTGCCTAGGACTAGAAATGGAAAGGATTCGGTATTCGTCGTTGTGGACCGTTTCTCTAAAATGACACATTTTATTCCTTGCAACAAGATAGACGATGCTTCACATGTTGCTAATCTCTTTTGTAGGGAAATATTGCGTCTACATGAAGTGCCAAAGACGGTCGTCTCGGACCGCGACGTCAAGTTCCTTAGCTACTTTTGGAAGACCCTATGCGCCAAGCTCGGAATCAAGCTACTCTTCTCCACGGCGTATCATCCACAAATCGACGGCCAAACGGAGGTGACCAACCGTACACTCTCCGCTCTACTTCGAATACTCATTAAGAAGAACATCAAGGAGTGGGAGGAGTGCCTGCCTATCACTGAGTTCGCCTACAACCGAGCAAGACACTCAACAACCGGCAAGTCCCTCTTCGAGGTTGTCTACGGATTCAACCCATTGTCACCATTGGACATTCTTCCCCTTCCACTCCAAGAGCGCATCAATTTAGACGCAAGTGCACGTGTGACTCATCTCAAGAAGGTGCATAAAGATACAAGACATACTATCAAGCGCCAAGTACAACGACTTGCGACCAAGCTCAACATCAACAAGCACCCCATGGTCTTCAACATTGGTGATCTCGTGTGGCTACACCTTCGCAAGGACCGCTTTCCACAAGAACACAAGTCAAAACTTCGACCACGAGCGGACGGACCCTTCAAGGTGCTTGCACGCTACAACGACAACACTTACAAGATCGACCTCCCCCGCAACAAGTACAACGTGAGCGATATCTTCAATGTCAAGGACCTCTCGCCCTTCCATGGTGATGAAGAATTTGATCCGAGGACGGATCTTCCCCAAGGGAGGGGAGATGATGCGAAGCATCCCAAGGTCATCCCCATGGACCTACCTACGTCCCCTACGACACCACTTGGACCAATGACAAGAGCCCGAACGAAGGCTATCGAAGATAAGGTGAACTCTCTCCTCTCCGAACTTCCACTTTCTATGCATGAGACATGGCTACTACCTAAGTCCGAGTTGTTGTGCATGATTAGGTACCAAGAGGACCCTCCCGAAGATGCACGTGAAGATGTACAAGTCCCCAAGTTCACGGATGAAGAGGAACGCCGAGAGAAGAAGAAGGCAGCTCCAGGACCCGGACATCCAACCCCAAGCCCGGACATCCGGCCGCTGGAGACTTCGACCACAACAGCCTATCAGCCGCTGCGCATCTACAGGCCCCGGACATCCGGCCCCAGACCGGACATCCGGCCCGGCCCGGAAATCCGGACACCACCTTCCCGAGAGCAACATGGCCAGCTTCACCAGCCCGGACATCCGGCCCTTCGCGAACGCCCGGACATCCGGCCTCGCCAGCCCGGACATCCGGCCCCGCGTGAAAGCCCGGACGTCCGGCCTCCCTGTCTGCGCACAGTGAAGGGCCGAGGCCCGTGTACCCCTTCTACCCCCTAGACTACATATACTCCACCTCGTCCAACTTTCTAGGGTTAGCATTGGTTTAGCTCATATTTAGAGATAGAACATTGCTCATCCACATCGGATCTACTCCACGAGAGAGACCGCGGCCCCTCTTCGAAGAAGATCCCTTTGGATTCAAGACCTCCTTGCGGAGAAATCCCCTCGTGGATTCAAGACCTCCTCACAAAGAAGACCGGTTACCTCGTGTATCGTCCTTTGTTGACTTTGGATCTTGTATCTCCCTTTATGTTCATGGATCTAGCGCATGTGTGATCATACTTGTTGGTTTGAGTGTTCTCTTGTGTTCCCCTTGTGTTTTTCCCCTCGTTTCCCTCCTCGTGTTCTTCGTGTTCATCCCGGGATTCGCTCCTTTCGTGAAAGATCGGCCGATTAGGGTTCCTACCCTACATCACCTCGCCTCCATTGCCCTCTTGAGGCCATGGATGATTTGGAAGTAGCGCAACAATTGCATCTTCGATGGCGCCCAGCCCCTGGTTCATGTCCTGGTCTCCAAGATCAAGGACGAAGCCAAGCAGTGGGCACGCGCTGGTGCCCCTGGCATACGCGTCATCCTGCCGTCCACCTGGGATGTGCACTAGTTTTCCTGTTTTTCGTTTGAGCTTGCCCTCCTAGGAGGATTGCAACCAAACTCTATCTTTTAAATGCAATGAGACACAAAGGTCCTTTGCGTTTTCTTGAAAAAAAAATGTGGGAGAGCTGAGGAATGCATGGGTAGATCTGGACCACCTTCCCCCCTTGTTGCTTCACTCTAAATGTGTAGGAGCAGCAAAAAAGTGGATCGAGGACAGAAGGGTACTGAAATTTTTGAAGGGGCTGCATTTGAGGGCAGGAGATGTGACGCCCTTATAATTAAGCTACAGCAACCCTCTGCTAATGATGTCACGTTCTTTCGTTTACTGTTGCTAATCTCGCATTAGTTTGAAACCGATTCAAATTCAAATTCAAAATCAAGCAAACAATAAAACTTTTGAAATATTAAAACTAAAATGTTCGGGGTGAGTCTAATAATGCACAGGTAATTATGGTGTAGTAATCACACTTTTATAAATGTTTAAATACTAAAAAATTAACAAAATAGTAGCAAAAACAATTATTAAAAAGCTTTTATAATAATAAACCATTACACACTATTTTACTTTAGGTGTCAAGTTAATTGTGGTAGTGGCATATTTGTTAAAACTATTTTAGGTACAACTTTAGTATTTTATTAAAAAAAACTAAAATAAAAGAAAACAGAAAAGAAAAAAGCAAAAGTATAAAAAAAAGAGAAAGCAAGAAAACCCCACTGCCTCCCTCCCCCCCCCCACCACCACCACCAGCTGCCTAACCCTAGGCCTCACCCACTCTCTCCCGCACGATCCCCCACTCTCCCTCGTTCCTTCCCCGCGTCGTCACCCACGACGCACACACACACACATACGCACGGAGGAGGGCGCCCCTGTTCGCTCCCCTCCTCTCGGTGCGCCCGCGCCCGAGGACGGTCGCCGCCCGCCGGCGCCGAGGGCCGCCCCCCGGCCTCCTCCTCGCAGCTCCCCTTCTCTCTCACGCGCCCCCTTTCCCTGTTAGGCAAGCTCGCCCAAGCACGCCCATGGCCGCGCCGTCCCGTTGGCGTGGCCACCGGTCGCAGCTCGCCAATCCGACGCGTCGAGGAGCCCCGCCCAACTGTTCTCCGTCGACCTCCATTCTAGATCGAGGCGGGGAAGCCTCAACGCCGTCGCCCTCGTCCTCTTCTTCGCCTGCGCCGCACGCCACGGTCGTCGTCGATCCACTGGCCCTCGAACCTCCCCAGCCCCGTCGACCCCTCCACGAGCTCCTTGGTGAGCTCCGTGTGCCTCCTTCCTCCCTCTGCCGCTTGATCCGCTCCCGCTGCTTGTTGTCCCCATTGCCGGAACTCTGCTTCCACCGCCATGTACCCCCTGTCGTTTTGGTCTATCCCCGGGCTAGATGAGTGCTCAGATGAGCTCAGGGCGCCCCCTCCCCCCTGATGTTCCCCTGCTAGTTAGGTGGCTCGAACGCGAGCTGCGCCGTCGAACACAGCCACCGCACTTCCTGTTGCCGCCGGCCGTCGTCATTGCGGTTACCTCCGGCCTCCCCAACGTCACCCAGGACCACCATTCGATGCGGCATCAAGCCCGCGTTCGAACAAGCCCGACCGTGCCCGGTTTGGATCACCACCGCCCGTTTCCGACGAGGTCCCGTGGCCCTTCGCCTTGTTTGGCGCTGCCGCCGGCGCGCCACCGCAGTTGAACGTGGTTGGGGCACTGCCAAGTGCCCCCCTGCCCGTCAGGTAGCTAATTAGGAGCTAATGGCCCACTCACATGTGGGCCCGCCACTGTAGCACTTAGTTAGGTTAAATTAACTAGGTAATTTTTGGAGACACTGAGAACATGGGCCCACCCCTCCTAATTAATCTTAATTAGTTTAGTTTAAACACTGTTAAACCAGTAGAGTATGACACGTGGGTCCCTGTGGACCCTCTGACCAGTCAACGGTCCCAGTTGACTGCCTTGACTGCTGACTGGGCAGTCAACTGGACCCTACCTGTCAGCCCCTTGGTACACTGCTGTGTACATTCTATGGGGTGCACTTAGCGTTTTGACCATTATTTTCGAATTAATAATAATTCTAGAAACTGTTTAAAAATTTGAAAATTCATATAAATTAAACCGTAACTCGGATGAAAATACTTTGTACATGAAAGTTGCTCAGAATGACGAGACGAATCCGGATACGTAGCCCGTTTGTCCGCCACACATCCCTAGCATAGCGAACACGCAACTTCCCCCTCCGGTTCATCTATCCGAAAACACAAAACATCGGGAATACTTTCCCGGATGTTTCCCCCCTTCGCCGGTATCACCTACTACTGCGTTAGGGCACACCTAACATCGCTCGTTGTCTTGTCATGCATCGTCATGCATATGTTTGCATTATATTCATTATTTCTTCCCCCTCTTCTCTCGCTAGACACCGAGACCGACGCTGCTGCTATCCAGTACGACTACGGTGTTGACGACCCCTCCTTGCCAGAGCAACCAGACAAGCCCCCCCCCCCTTGATCACCAGATATCGTCTATTCTTCTCTCTACTGCTTGCATTAGAGTAGTGTAGCATGGTACTGCTTTCCGTTAATCCTATTCTGATGCATAGCCTGTCCTTGCTACTACTGTTGTTACCTTTACCTGCAATCCTAAATGCTGAGTATAGGATGCTAGTATTCCATCAGTGGCCCTATATTCTTCTCCGTCTGCCATGCTATACTATCGGGCCGTGATCACTCGGGAGGTGATCACGGGTATATACATATATACATACGTACTATACAGGTGGTGACTAAAGTCGGGTCGACTCGTAGAGTACCTGCAAGTGATTCCGATGTTGGGGACTGAAGGAGCAGGTGGTTCCACCCAGGTAGTGGTGGGCCTAGGTTCCCGATGGCCCCCGACTGTTACTTTGTGGCGGAGCGACATGGCAGGTTGAGACCACCTAGGAGAGAGGTGGGCCTGGCCCTGGTCGGCGTCCGCGGTTACTTCCAAATAACACGCTTAACGAGATCTTGGTATTTGATCTGAGTCTGGCCACTGGCCTATACGCACTAACCAACTACGCGGGAACAGTTATGGGCACTCGACGTCGTGGTATCAGCCGAAGCCTTCTTGACGTCGACTGAGCGACGCGCGCCGGATTGGACTGGAACGCCTGCTCTTGTATTAGGGAGGCTAGGTCTGCTTTCGGCCACCCACACAACGTGCAGGTGTACAATGGGCGATGGGCCCAGACCCCTGCGCCATAAGATTTAGACCGGCGTGCTGACCTCTCTGTTGTGCCTAGGTAGGGTTGCGACGTGTTGATCTTCCGAGGCCGGGCATGACTCAGGAAAGTATGTCCGGCCAAAGGGGATAGAGTGTGTTGGGAAATGTGATGCAGGGAAGTTTATCTATTCGAATAGTCGTGTCCCTCGGTAAAAGGACGACCCGGAGTTGTACCTTGACCTTATGACAACTAGAACCAAATACTTAATAAAATACACCCTTCCAAGTGCCAGATACAACCCGGTGATTGCTCTCTCACAGGGCGATGAGGAGAGGATCGCCGGGTAGGATTATGCTAAGCGATGATACTTGGTTAACTTACCATCTACTCTCTTCTACTGCTTCAAGATGGAGGTTGCCAGAAGCGTAGTCTTCGATAGGACTAGTTATCTCCCTCTTATTCCGGCATTCTGCAGTTCGGTCCACATATACTACCCCTTTCATTGATACCAATGCATATGTAGTGTAGCTCCTTGCTTGCGAGTACTTTGAATGAGTACTCACGATTGCTTTGATCCCCTTTTTCCCCTTTTTATACCCGGTTGTTGCGACCAGACGTTGGAGTCCAGGAGCCAGACGCCACCGTCGACGACGACTCCTACTACACTGGAGGTGCCTACTACTATGTGCAGGCCGCTGACAACAACCAGGAGTAGTTTAGGAGGATCCCAGGCAGGAGGCCTGTGCCTCTTTCGATTATGATCCCAGTTTGTGCTAGCCATCTTATGGCAACTTGTTTAACTTATGTCTGTACTCAGATATTGTTGCTTCCGCTGACTCGTCTATGATCGAGCTCTTGTATTCGAGCCCTCGAGGCCCCTAGCTTGTAATATGATGCTTGTATGACTTATTTTATTTATAGAGTTGTGTTGTGATATCTTTCCGTGAGTCCCTGATCTTGATCGTACACGTTTGCGTGCATGATTAGTGTACGATTGAATCGGGGGCATCACAGGAGAGCTGCACCAATGCATCTGCCCCAGTTGCCTACACTAGAAGAGGCCATTGCAGCCATGGCACAGGAAGAAAAAGGTTGAAACAGATTGAGAAAGTGGAGGTGGTACCTAAACAGCTTACTATGTGTCAAATAGGCAGGAGACACGGGATTGTTACAACTGTGGAATAAATGGACATCTAAGTCAGAACTGTTTTGTTCCCAAGATGTGGCCGTGGAAGGAGGCAGAGGAATTACAGGGGAGTTAGAGAGGCAGGAATGCAGGGAATTCCAACAACTTCAGTTATCAAAGGAGTGCTAGAGCAAACATGTCAGCCATGGATCAAGGGCAAGGACAGTCTAGTTCAGGCCAGAATGAAGTGAAGAAGGCAAAGCAGCAGACTGATGCAAGCTTTTGGCATTTTGCCCACTTTGTCTACACCGATGAAGGTAAGACTGAAAATGCCTCTAGCAATGCATAGATTAAAATCAGAATGGATACTAGATTCTGGAGCATTAAACATGTTGCTGGTAACCTTGGGGAAGTTGAATCGTATAGTCCATCTATGCATCAAGAAACCTATGTTTTTAAGGCGACGCTTTGCTTTAAGGCGCTGGGGGGGGGGGGGGGCCCTCGACGCCTAAAGCGGACATATTTGCAAAGCGCTGGGGGGGGCGCCTCGACGCCTAGGCGTCGCCTTAGAGACGCCTTAAAAACATAGCAAGAAACAATTCAAACTGCCGATGGTACAACTCAGCCAATCAAAGGAACTGGAGTAGTTCAATGTACGACAAATATTAAGCTATCATCAGTGCTACACGTACCGGTATTTCCTGTGAATTTACTCTGTCTAAACGCATTGGTTGATCAAATAGATTGTCATGTAATGGTTGACAGATATGTACCTGATTCAGGAGAGGCTGAGTGGAAGGAAGATTTACCGGTATTTCCTGTGAATTTACTCTCTCTAAACGCATTGGTTGATCAAATAGATTGTCATGTAATCGTTGACAAATATGTATTCCTGATTCAGGAGAGGCTAAGTGGAAGGAAGATTGGGACCGGAACCAGATGTAGAGGCCTGTGGTACATGGACCATGAATCCGGCTAGCAAGGAGGTTCAGCACTAGCTGCAACACAAAATTGTCATGATGCATAATTGTAGAATGAGACATGTAGCGTTTGATAAAAATGAGTAAGTTTTTCCAGATGTAATGAGTGGAATTGATAAGAACAATCTTAAGTGTAAAGCATGTGAGTATGCAAAACACACTAGAACCATCTATGTAAGTAAGGGGCTCAAAAGTATATCCCCATTTATGCTTGTGCACTCTGATGTGTGGACAGTGGCGGCGGACCCGGTAGGGCAAGGGTTAGCGGCCGCCCTACCTTGATTTATCCGGTGCAAGAAGGGTGCGCGCATCGGCGCAGCGGCGTTGCCAATGGCAAGTGACCAAAGCCTGCCCTACCTCAGCTTTTGTCCGTCCTCCGCCACTGTGTGTGGACATGTCCTATTTCCTACTCCCTCCATTCCGAATTACTTGTCGAAGGTATGGATGTATCTAGATGTATTTTAGTTCTAGATACATCCATTTCTGCGACAAGTAATTCGGAACGGAGGGAGTATATCGGTGGGATGAAGTATTTTGTGACATTCATTGACTGTTACTCACGAATGACTTGGGTGTACCTTATGAGGCATAAGGATGAAGTGCTATCTTCTTTTCAGAATTTCTCTGCATATGTTAAAACTCAGTTCAAGGTGCAGGTCCAAATGCTCAAATCTGATAATGGGACAGAATACATCAACAAGTTTGGGGGGTTCCTGTCTGATAAGAGTATTCTACATCAGACATCATGTCCAGACACTCTACCTCAAAATTGTGTAGCAGAGAGGAAAAATCGCCACAGCTTAGAAATGGCTCTATCATTGATGTATACCATGAATGTTCCAAAATTTCTCTGGAGTGAGCCAGTGATGACTGCTACGTTTCTTATAAATCGCATGTCTTCAAGAATATTAAATATGAAATCTCCTTGTGAATTATTGCTTTTTTTTAGGGGAGTGAATTATTGCTAGGTGAGAACAAGTTGGTGATTCCTCCCAAGGTGTTTGGCTGTACTTGTTTTGTTCGAAACCACAGGCCCTTGGTAAGAAAACTTGACCCAAGAGCTGTTAAATGCATCTTCATTGGCTATCCTACTGGACAGCGAGGATATAAATGCTGGAGTCCCTGCGAACGGCGCACATTTGTAAGTCTTGATGTTACCTTCTGGGAATCTAACCCCTTTTATGGTGAGAAAACAGATTTGAGTGATGTATTTGAGGGGGTTGACCAGCTTGGATGTAGCTAGGGGAGTGTCATAGTCGATCTAAACCCGCCTGTTTGGGCATATGATGTATGATGTGTTTGACTGACCTATAACGGACGGTCGAACGTGTTGGGTACAATAGTGCACCCTGCAGGGATAAATCTACACGAATAGCCGTGTCCGCGGTTATGGGCGACTTGGATCTTGTTGACTTGATCATAGAACAACTTAAACCTTATAATCTTAAAACTTGCCAACTGTGTGAGTGCCTTGTGGGTTCTTCCTCGTAGGAGATGCGAGAGGGAATAAAAGGTAGTGCCCTTTGCTTTTGTTTTAAAACCTTTTTTGGGGGCCCCCCCCCCCCCCCACACACACACACACACACAATAATTAGATAAGTATTATTGGGGTAGCTCCAATAACACACTATAGGGATGATTTAGTGAGGAACCGTTGGAGATGCTCTAATAATATCAATGGCTTATGTTGCTTCCATAACAAGAAATGCATGCTGGAGCAGCCCACCCATCAGCTTTTGTTATCTCTTCGTCTTCCTCCTCTTTCTCTTTCGCCGGTGCTTTTAGCAGACAGCTGTTTCAACTCGTATGCCACGTGTCTACTGAAATTGTAAAGTAATGGTGTGGCAGCCACCATGGAAGAGCACTTATGGCACATGATCTGCACTGGTTACGACCCTTGGACAATGGAAGGTTTACAACTTCACAGTTTTTAAGTTGAGAAGGAAAATCAGACTCAGAAACTACATTGCAGCTTCCTACAAAAAGCTTCTCAGAGACAATATTACAGGAAAACACGCGGGAGACGACTGCAACAACTCACATCTAGGTACAGAGCACGCACCTTTCTACTGTTGTACTTCAACTGGAAGTATCTATCCATGTGAATGCAGGAAACAGTGGAATCATCATATTCATGGTCACAAGAGATGGACAAACAGTGTGTCGAACAGCCAATATGAATGTAAGATTGCTCTCCATTCTGGTAATTCTGGAACATAAGGCAGTCTCAGGTAGACGCACATTACTGCCATATATCAGAATCGGTATGATGCATATTATTGATGCCCTAACAAAAAACTATTGCCAGCAGAAACTATATAACAAGTAGGTATTTTGATAGCAACAGATCATGGGATGCCACCTAATTCAAAAAGATTAAAGTGCCAATAAAATGTGTTCCATTGACATGGATTTACATATTAGCTCTTCTCGTTGCTAAACTACTCCGCATCCTATAAATCCTATGCAGTGAACACAATACTTTTTAGCATGGGGCGATGTAGAGTATATGCGCCGGCTTGGACAGAATTCAGCAACCGCTTAATTGAAACTCCTCCAGCATATAAGATAGCATACAACTATACTAGCGTTTTCAAACCATTATTCCTATGTGATTTTGTTCTCCCCTTGAGCTGTATATTCTGCATGAATACATAAGTTTTAAGCCGAACATGAATAGTCCACTAATGCAACACCTTAGAAAAATTTCTAGCCAGTATTCAATCATTTTGCTAACCCAAGGCAAGAGCTCCTCAGCACTAATTTTCACCGCATTGACACAACCCGCTTGATTTCATCTACCCTTTTTTCATTGAGGAGGATAACCCCAGGCCTCTACATCCATATATTATATATTATTAAAAACAATGCCAAGCAAAGTGAAACATTAAAATCAAACAAATCAGTTTACAAAAAATAAAGAGAAAACCGCTATCCACATTGGTCTGCCTCGCGGCAGGATCTCCATAATCCTGCCACAAACCTTATGACCCTGAACCATAATCCACCGCTCAAGCGACATGTGACTTAACAAAGGGCCAAAACTCCCACACAACCCCTTCAAGAAGGAAGCGGTGCTCGCGCGCCAATGTTAGCTGGTCTAACCACAAAGTCAAACATGGGCTATCACCCCTGAAGCAGAACTTTTAACCGACATCTTCAACTTCGATTCCGTCTAACTTATTTTGTGAAAGGGCCTAAGGTCATATTTTAAGCATCACATGTCCTTACAAACACATACAAACAAAAAAACAAAATTATAATCAAATCCTTGGGGGTGCCAAAGTCTTCTTCCTCCTGCATCCCCCAGAGCCGCACCATGAGCATAGCTCGATGCCGCCTATGGGCCTCCGCCTCGGCGGAGCAAACTATTTTTAAAACCAAGAGCTTGTAGAAGCAAAGGCCGAGAAGTCGTCAATGCAAACCAGGAGACGCCGACGGCCGCAATCTGCGAAGCAAATCGCCACTCGGAGAAGAAAATGCCGATAAGGGCCTGTAGAAACTCCGAAGACAACGAAAGACGGCCGAATCCAGATGGATCCGCCGCAAACCTAAACCGATCGGATCCCGAAAGACCCGCCAGAGTTACATCCCCCCCCCCACCCCCCGCGATAAGCAGACCAACAAAATGGGGATGAGCAGGCAGAACATTATTCCTGCACTGGAACAGTGCCGCCTTCTTGCTGCCCCAAACCAAACTCTACGACTCCCTAAAGAAAACCTGGAAAAAAATCACCCATGCCGTTGCGCGACAAATGTCGAGCTCGCCGATGTCCAGGATCGTGCATCGACTCCCTCTTCTCCGGTAACCTAGCGGTCACTGTCGAAGATCGCCACGCTAGATTGCCAGCGCCGTCGTTGAGCACCGCCTGACGAAGACCGCCACTCGAGCACACATATACTTCGCCATCCCGCAACAGCCCTCCAACTCCTCCACAAGCAGGCAGGACCTCCCCGCCGCCAATGGCAACAGACAGGCTTTGCCCGACGACGTGCTCGGGCGGTGACGCGAGAGGGGGTAGATGGGGCGGCGGCTAGGGTTTTGGTATGTCTGCCTGGTCCACTCTTCCATGAATTGTAGTTTTGGTGTTATTATGGATTTTGTTTTAACTACCCAAAGTAAAAAAAAACACTTCCATTACATCATGTCCAATTTTATGCCTCTAAAATTTAAGGCATCTCCAAAGCGGATTCTCAAACCACCCACAACCGTCCAAACTGCGCGGTCCGGACATGTTTAGCCATCCAACACGAGCCTGTATCGGTCCGCCGACCAGTCCGGGCGCGCTTTTTCCTGCAAACCCAAAAGAAACTTGGGGGGCTTTGTGTGAGTCCAGACAACAGCCACGTAGGACTCCGACACCCCTGGTCCACCCAAAACCCCTTGTGAACCCCGCACCTCCATCCTCCCATCTTTCTGTGCATCCGTTTTCTCTCTTGCCTTTGCCGCCGCTCCACCACCCCATCCGCCCCGACACACCCTTGACGGAACTCGACGACTCCGTCGCCTCCATCGCTACGCCAGGGCTCCACGTTGCTTGTCCTCCCCCGCCATTCCACGCCTCTCCTCTCTCCGTCGCATAGGTACCATCCGCCCCTGCAGTACTCACCATGCCCAGCAAGTGTTCAGTGAAATGCCCGTGCTAAATTCTTTTGTCCCTTCTTCTATGAAGCAATGGATTCGGATATGGACTACATATACGAGCACTATGTTGAGTCGTTTGACGGCTTGTCCGACGAGGACTACACAGATGAGACGGCGATGATGCAGGCGGTCCTTGCAAACGCGGAGCATGCGGAAGAGCATGTTCTCAATTTCAAGGGATTGATAAAGGTCATCGAGTGCTCAACCACAACATGGTGGGGGGCCATTTGAAGCTGATGGATGACTACTTTGCCCCGATTGTCCTAATCGCTGACAATTTTCGCCGCCGCTTTCGGATGCGAAAAAATATCTTCGATCCTCTCTACCATGGCTTCCGGGCCTTTGATGACTTCTTCATCTTGAAGAAGGATATCGTGAGAAGGATTGGGTTCTCTGGTTACCAGAAGTGCACGGCCGAACTGCGGATGCTAGCATATGGCACGGCCACTGATTCGTGGAAGAGGATATCGCGAGAAGGATTGGGTTCTCTGTTTACCAGAAGTGTACGGCCGCAACTGCGGATGCTAGCATATGGCACGGCCACTGATTCGTGGAAGATTTGATTGAGCAAATGAAGGAAGATCTAATTGAGCATCTGTGGGTGCAGGGCGGTTAAAGGGGACAACATTGTTGGAGTGTAATATTTAAATTTGAACTGCTGCTGCATTTCAACATTTGAACATTTTTTAACTAAACTGAAACCAGATATGCGGCTACTTTGAGCGTGCGGATGTATGCGGACTTTAAAAAAAATTGGGGTGGATGTATGCCGCTAGGTTTGGATGTTTCCTGTCTGCGGACGGATGCAGTGTCAGGATCAGCGTTGGAGATGCCCTTACATATCCAATATCAAGTCTCAGAACTACACAAACGTACATATTTAACAGCCTTTCCGTATGCTCAAATGCATCCGAGATAGTTCAGTTGAGCAACCACACTTCACAACGTCATCACACCGAAGAGGCGAAGAATCAATAGAAAAGCGGTGGGTAAGAAAAGATCGCACCTTCGTGTTGTGCGCCGCACTAAGGTGGAGCGATCCAGCAAGGTCGGCCGTTCCTCGCAGCACGGCGCCGCGGGAGGCGGTGTCGACGACGGCGGAGAAGTTCCGCCCCATGAGCGCCACCTCGGGAGTCGGGGCCCCTCCCGCGGCCCCGTGGTGAACTCGGAAACGGAGCTTCGCAAGGCCGTTGAGGACGCGGCAGGAGATGCGGTGGGAAAAGAGCTGGCGCTCGCTGTCGAACTCCGATGTCACCCTGATGGGCGGCCGCCCACGCAAGAAACCGCGCTTTGACGGGGGTGGGGGTGTGGTTGGGCTTGGTGCGACGTGGGAGGTGAGACCATCCTCTTCCATTGGTGGGAGAGGGGGCGGTGCGGAGAGGAGCGCGGGCGCCGCCATTGGACGGGGTGCGACGCGGAGGGGAGAGGTGGCAACAGGAGGAAAAAGAGGGACGGAATGAAGAGGACACGTGGCTATCCTTATGCACAGCAATCCAATGGTGGTCGATGGATATGGTGGACCTTGCCAATCGTTGATGCGGGCACGCGCGGCCCGCATGCTCGGCCCTACTCGATCCTTTAGAGCATCTCCGACAACCGCGTCAAACTAGCGTCGCGCCGAAAAATTGTTCGTTTTAGGGCGCGCAACTAGTATTATGGCTTCAGTGGGCGCGTAAAAACAGCGCGCGTGGCATATCTAGTTCAGCGCGCGGGCTGAAACGGAATCACGTGAACAGAAAATTGTTTAGGTTCACTGGAATGTGATTAATTTCTAAAAAATTTATACATGATTGATATGCAATTTGCTCATGTTGTCCTAATTTTTTAAAATTTGTAGAGTTATGGAGTTACAGAAGTATGGTCATTGTTTGAATCATTACAGACTGTTCTGTCTTTAACAAATTCTGTTTTTGTTACATTGTTTACTTGTTTTAACGGATCAATGGTTTGTATCGGTGGGTATAAATCATGGTGAAGTTAGAATACAGTAGGTGTTATGCAATAATAAAATATGAATGTGTTTACAACAGTACCTAAAGTGGTGATTTGCTTGTTATACTAACGGATATCACGAGTTTTCTCTTGAATTTTGTGTGGTGAAGTTTTCAAGTTTTGAGTGAGATCGTGATGGATGAAGGAATAAGGAGTGGCAAGCGCTTAAGCTTGAGGATGCCTGAGGTACCCCAAGGTAATATTCAAGGAGACCCAAGCATCTAAGCTTGGGATGCCCCGGATGGCATCCCCTCTTTTTCTACCAACCATCGGTAAATTACTTGGAGTTATATTTTTATTCATCACATGATATGAGTTTTGCTTGGAGCGTCGTGTATTATATGAGTCTTTGCTTTGTTTGATTTTTAGTTTGCCACAATCATCTTTGCTGGACACACCTTTTGGAGAGAGACACACATTATTCATGATTTGTTAGAATACTCTTTATGTTTCACCTATATCTTTTGAGTTAGGCAGTTGCTCTAGTACTTCACTTATATCTTTTAGAGTACGGCGGTGGTTATATTTTAAAAAAATAGTTGCACTCTCATGCTTCATATATATCATTTTGAGAGTTGATAATAGTAATGGCAATATGTACAAGTTATGAAATTAGTCCTGATATGATAGGTATTCAAGAGGGTATAAAGATGGTAATATGTGGGAGGTACTAGTTAATAACTGTGGTTTAGTAAGAATATTTGTGTTAAGGTTTGTGATTTTCAAAGCATACACGTATAGTCTCTCGTTATGCTAAGAAGTTGGAGTATGATTTATTATTGAGTGTGTTTCTCTGTGTGAAGGTCGGGGGCGCGCGATGGTTAACTCCTATCAACCTCCTCCTAGGAGCACGCGTAGTAGTACCTTGATTAGAGGGATAATAAACTTTTGCCATAAGTATGTGAGTTCTCTATGACTAATGTGAGTCCATGAATTATACGCAATCTCACATTTCTACCATTTGCTAGCCTCTCGGGTACCGTGCATTGCCCTTTCTCATCTCGAGATGTGGTGCAAACTTCACCGGTGCATTCAAACCCCATGATATGATATGCTTTATCACACATAAATCTCCTTATATCTTCCTCAAAACAGTCACCATACCTACCTATTATGGCATTTCCATAGCCATTCCGAAATATATTGTCATGCAACTTCCATCGTTCCTTTTTTTATGACACGCATCATCGTTGTCATATTGCTTTGCATGATCATATAGCTGACATGGTATTTGTGGCTCAGCCGCTATTCATCATTTTAATACATGTTATGCTAGATCATTGCACATCCTGGTACACCACCAGAGGCATTCATATAGAGTCATATTTTGTTCTAGTATCAAGTTGTAATTTTGAGTTGTAAGTAAATACATGTGTGATGCTCATCATTATTCATTATTAGAACATTGTCCTAAGTGAGGAAATAAAAAATAAAAATAAATAGAGAGGTAAAAAAGATCCCAACAAAAAAATGAAAGAAAAAGAGAGAATGGGCAATGCTACTATCCTTTTTCCACACTTGTGCTTCACAGTAGCACCATATTTTTCATATAAAGAGTCTCCTATGCTTTCACTTTCATATAGCTAGTCGGAATTTTTCATTATAAATTTGGCTTGTATCTTCCAATAATGGGCTTCTTCAAATGTCGAGGTCTTCATGAGCAAGCAAGTTGGATGCACACCTACTTAGTTTTCTTTTGAGCTTTCATACACTTATAGATCTTAATGCATCTGTTGCATGGCAATCCCTACTCCTTACATTGACATTAATTGATGGGCATCTCCATAGCCCATTGATTAGCCTCGTCGATGTGAGACTTTCTTCTTTTTTGTCTTCTTCGTATTAATCTCTATCACCATATTCTATTCCGCTCATAGTGCTATATCCATGGCTTGCACTCATGTATTGCATGAGGGTTGAAAAAGTTGAAGTGCGTTAAAAAGTATGAACCAATTTCTTGGCTAACACCGGGGTGCATGTTTTATACTCTGTGTTAAGAAGATGGAGCATGACAAGGCTATATGATTTTGTAGGGATGACGTTCTTTAGCATTGGTATTTCGAAAGGCGTGATTGTTCATTGGTATGCTTGAGTATTGATGTCTTTATGTCAAATTATAGACTATTGTTTTGAATCATTCGGATCTAAATATTCATGCCATAAAAGAAAGATTACATGATGAACATGTTAGGTAGCATTCCACATCAAAAATTCTGTTTTTATCATTTACCTACTGGAGGACGAGGAAGAATTAAGCTTGGGGGTGCTTGATACGTCTCCAACGTATCTACAATTTCTGATTGTTCCATGCTATTATAGTATCAATCTTGGATGTTTTATATGCAATTATATGCAATATTATATCATTTTTGGGACTAACCTATTAACTTAGTGCCAAGTGCCAGTTGCTGTTTTTTGCCTGCTTTTGGTTCTTTAGGAAATTAGTACCAAACAAATTCCAAATGCCATGAAACTTTTTGACGATTTTTTTCTGAACATAAGAGACCCTGGATGCTTTGGGAAGAGGTCAGAAGGCGAAGGAGTAGGCAACAAGGCACATGGGCGCGCCCAGGGGGGTAGGCACGCCCATGTGGCCTGTGGGCCCCTTGTTCCTCCTTTTGACCTAATTCCATCTCTAGAAATTCTCTAAAATCAGGAAACCAACAGAGAGCCACCCAAAAAATGCATTTTCCGCTGCTGCAAGCTTCTGTTCTTGCGAGATCCCATCTGGAGGCATTTTCCGGCACTCTGCCGGAGGGGGAATCGATCATGGAGGGCCTCTACATCAACCTTGCTATTCGAGAAGTTTTTGTGCATTTTTGCATAAAAATAATTTTTTATGAGTTTTGATGCAGGTAATATATGTGAGACCTGGCTTATTGTCACATGTACATCTTATGCATGCTTGTTAAAAAAGGAGAAGTTTTGCATGCATGTGGCAAGCTTGGCCTAGACAGTACATGTATACATCATGTACACGTATTCGGGTATCTCGGCCGGCCGACAAGGTCACACGTGTACGTGCCCAAATACGTGCATTACCCTCGAAGAGAAAGAGAATGAAAATAAGTGTCATACATGTACAAGATACGTGAAAGATCTTCATGTTCATGCAATGAGTCGACTAGGTGGAGTACTAAAGTACCGCACAACCTCGGCTATGTACAGCAGCTGGGACGTATCCGTATACTTGCACCTGCCGACAACCTCACACGTCTAGAAGCACCAGAGACAAGTCCATTTAAAAGGAAGTATATCTACCGTGATTTCTTTCAAGACGCTCGTACATCCGATCTTCCATTCATACGTATGGCGTTTCCTTTGCATTGCGCAGCGCTACAAGAAGATGATTAAAAGGAATAAGAAGATCCAGTGGCGTCATGCCTTGTCGAACACCCAACCCCTTCTACCTATATATAGAGGAGGCAGACAACTCACCAGACCATAACCAACACGTAGCAGGGCACATCTCTTGTACGGGAGAACTTAGGCATGCAAAGGAAGGAGAGCCACGCGTACGACGGCCTTGCTCATGAGTCAAGAAGATGCACATACACACATGAGAAGACCGACCAGAGGATGTGCCGACGGGCAATGGCAGCTCGCTTGGGCTCGAAGCTGCGCCGACTGGCAACGACAACACAGTCGAAGGCCATGGAGGCCGCGACACCGCCCGCACCGTTGAGTCTGTTAACAACCATGAAGACCTTCAAGATGTCCATATATGTGGGCATCACATGGACGTCCTCTTCTTTCCCTACGGTACTTACATATTATTTTTCATGTACAGATGCAATGGAGATGGCGGACAACACATCCAGCACAGATGGCCGAGGACGACACAGTGCTCTTCTCGTACTAAGTGCAATGAAGATGGCAGTCGACGTACCCAATGAAGATGACCGAGGACGACGGGGCGCCCTTTTCGTACCAGGTGCAATGGAAGCGACACCACCCGACTAGGAGACTACATCGACACCGCCAGAGCTTGTCTACACTAAGCCCTTCATCTTCCTACGACGTGATCAGGTCCGGACGGAGCTAAACAATGAGGCATTAACCATGCCCCTCCATGATGTCACCTCTTCGGCACTGTGATATTGTTTCCTTGTCTTGGCGGACCACCGAATACGGTGTCTAGCTGAGACGAGGTACACTCTTCATGGCGTACAGGTCTTGGCGTGCAGGTGGCATGATCCTTGTCTCAACAGACCACCGAATACACATCTAGCTAAGATGAGGTATCAACCACGCCCCTTCGCGATGTCACCTTTCTTCGGCCCCACTATGTGTTTCCCTTGTCTTGGCGGAACACCGAATACGGTGTCCAGCTGAGATGAGGTGCACTCCTCATGGTGTACAGGTCTAGGTGTACAGGCGGCGTGCTCCTTGTCCTAGCATACCACCGAATACGACGTCTAGCTGAGACAAAGCATCGACCACGCTCCTCCATGACGTCACCTTTCTTTGGCATCACAATGTGTTTCCCTTGTCTTGGCGGACCACCGAATACAGTGTCCAGCCGAGACGGGGTGCACTCTTCATAGCGACAGGTCTGGGCGTAGAGGCGGCGTGCTCCTTATCTTAGCAGACCACTGAATACGACGTCTAGCTGAGACGAGGCATCAACCACGCCACTACATGACGCCACCTTTCTTTGGCACCGCAATGTAATGCCCTTATCTTGGTGGACCACCAAATGCGGCATCCAGTCGAGACGAGGTGCACCCTTCATTGCATACATGTCTCGTTGTCATAGAGGCGGCATGATCCTTGTCTTAGCAGACCATCGAATACGGCATCTAGTAGAGACGGGGCATCAACTACGCCCCTCCATGTCACCTTTCTTCGGCCCCATGGCGTGATCGTTGTTTTGGAAGACCACCGAATACAACGTCTAGCCAAGACGAGGCGTCCACTACGTCGCTCTAAGATGTTACCTTTCCCAGCCTCATGAGGCGGAGTCTTTGTCTTTGCAGACTGCCGTAACCTCAATGTCTAGTCGAGACGAGGCGTGAACCACACTGGCCATGCCGATGCAAGCATTGATATGTCATCAACGTATCTATAATTTTTGATTGTTCCATGCTATTATATTATCTGTTTTGGATATTTTATATGCATTATTATGCTATTTTATATGATTTTTGGGACTAACTTATTAACCTAGAGCCCAGTGCCACTTTCTGTTTTTCCTTATTTTTGAGTTCTACAGAAAAAGAATATCAAATAGAGTCCAAACGGAATAAAACTTTACGATGATTTTTCTTGGACCAGAAGACATCCACGGAGCTTGGAGAGGGGGCAGAAGAGTCCCGAGGGCTCCACAAGCCCTCAGGGCGCGCCCTAGCCGAGGGGCCCACGGGACTCCGCCAACCCTAACCTTTGGCATGTAAATTCCCAAATATTCCCAAACCAATAGAAGTGTCCACCAAAATACTTTTCCGCCACCACAAGCCTTTGTTTCCGCGAGATCCCATCTTGGGGACTTTTTCGACATCCTGCCGGAGGGGGATTCGATCGCGGAGGGCATCTACATCAACTCTATTGCCCTACCGATGAAGCGTGAGTAGTTTACCACAGACCCACGGGTCCATAGCTAGTAGCTAGATGGCTTCTTCTCTTTCTTTGATCTTTAATACAAATGTTCTCCTCGATATTCTTGGAGTTCTATCCGATGTAATATTCTTTTGCGGTGTGTTCGTTGAGATCCTAGGAATTGTGGATTTATGATCAGATTATCTATGAATATTATTTGAGTCTTTACTGAATTCTTATATGCATGATTTGATATCTTTGTATTTCTCTTTGAATTATTGGTTTGGTTTGGCCAACTAGATTGGTTTTTATTGCAATGGGAGAGGTGCTTAGTTTTGGGTTCAATCTTGCTATATCCTCACCCAGTGACAAAGTAGGGGTAGCAAGGCACGTATTGTATTTTTGCCATCAAGGGTAAGAAGATGGGGTTTTCATCATATTGCTTGAGTTTATCCCTCTACATCATTTTATCTTACTTAAGGCGTTACTCCGTTCTTATGAACTTAATACTCTAGATGCATGCTGGATTGCGGGCGATGTTTGGAGTAATAGTAGTAGATGCAGGCAGGAGTCGGTCTACTTGACACGGACATGATGCCTATATTCATAATCATTGCCTTGGATATCATCATAACTTTGCGCTTTTATATCAATTGCTCGACGGTAATTTGTTCACCCACCATTTTATTTTCCTTCAAGAGAGAAGCCTCTAGTGAAACCTATGGCCCCGGGTCTATTTTCCATCATATATTTTCAGATCTATAAACCAAAAAACCCAAAAATACCTTGCTGCAATTTATTTACTTTTACTTTGTTTTACGTTTTAGTAATCTTTTATGTCTATCTCTATCAGATCTCATCCTTGCAAGTAACCGTGAAGGGAACCCCTTTATCATGTTGGGTGCAGGTGTTTGATTGTTTGTGCAGGTGCATAGATTGGAGACTTGCGTGTATCTCCTACTAGATTGATACCTTGCTTCTCAAAGCTGAGGGAAATACTTATCTCTAATTTGCTGCATCACCCTTTCCTCTTCAAGGGAAAACCCAACGCAAGCTCAAGAAGTAGCAGGAAGAATTTCTGGCGCCGTTGCCGGGGAGATCTACATAAAGCCTACCAAGTACCCACCATAAACTCTCATCTCTTGCATTACATTATTTGCCAATTGCCTCTTGTTTTCCTCTCCTCCACTTCTAAAACTTTTTAGAAAAACATAAAAACATTTGCCTTTCTATTCACCCTTCCCCAGTTCGTCTTTTCGTTTGTGTTTTGTTTGCTCGTTTGTTAGATTGGTTTCTCACCACCATGTCTGAATCTAGGGAGATTATCATTGGAAATTTTGAGGATCTTGCTAGTATAAATGTTAAGGAAAAACTTGGGTCTTGTTCTTTGGACCACGAAGCTACAACTCCTCCTAATTATAAAGCAAAAACTTTTCATGTGGGAAATGGTAATATTATTGGGAAAAGTGTTATTTTAAGAAATCTTTGATTGTACGGGAACTATGCCTATTAATAAGAGATATATTCTTCTTGATACAAATTGTTATGCAGATGCCATTGTCATGCTTATTGATAAATTAGAAAGAAAACTTGTGCACATCCATCCCGCTTTGCAAAAAGTGTTTTATGAACTCCCTAATATTAATCATCCTAAAGCTAAAAAGATAGCCAGTATTATGTTTATGCGGGAATTTGATTTTATAATACAAGAGCCCAGGGAAATTTTTGCTTTCTATAATAAAGATATTGAACACCCTCCAATTGAAGAAATTCTCCATTATAAAGAAACTTTGCATAGTTTGGAATCTAGAGATTATCAATCTTATAGTAATAATCTTAGGAGGAGATTACCCTACTCAGAAATTACTCAAACCATGTACCTTGAGATTTATGATAAATTTTATTGGTTTACAAGGGGAATTTATGTAGGATTTAACGATGATTGGTTGGAAGAAATGACAAGGGAACCCATTAAAAATGAGATACGTATTTTGTATGATGATATATATGGTGACGATCCAGACTATGGGTTTATGAATGTCAAAATCACTAATTAGAGTCCTTTTCATCAATTAAGTTTTACATACTAGAAAGGAAAGAAAAGAAAAGAGAGATTTGTTAAGAAACGTTTTGGAAGATTTGATTAAGAAGGAATTGCATGACAATACCTAGATCTATGTTTTATGCCTAGCTAGGAGCGTTAAACAATAGCACTTGTTGGGAGGCAACCCAATTTTATTTTTAATGTTTTTTGATCTTGGTTCTGTTTTTCAATAAATACAAATTATTACCTATGTAATAATTGTGTTTTGGTGTTTTAATTAGCATTTGAGCCAAGCAAGACCTTTGGGATGGTCTACAGTGATAGATGACTTGATCTTGCTGAAAAACAGAAACTTTTGCGCCCAGGAAAACAATTTTGAAAAATCACAGAAGAGTGTTTTTGATCTGAATATTTTACACAAGATTTATATACAAATTGCCCAGGTTGTCCTAATTTTTCAGAATTTGTGGAGTTACAGAAGTATACAAAGTTTTCAGATTGCTATAGACTGTTCTGTTTTTGACAGATTCTGTTTTCTATGTGTTGTTTGCTTATTTTGATGAATCTATGGGTAGTATCGGGGGGTATGAACCATGGAGAAGTTGGAATACAGTAGATATTACACCAATATAAATAAACAATTAGTTCACAACAGTACCAAAAGTGGTGATTTATTTTCTTATACTAAGGATCTCACGAGTTTTTTGTTGGGAAGTTTTCAAGTTTTGGGTAAAGATTTGATGGACAACGGAATAAGGAGCGGCAAAAGCCTAAGCTTGGGGATGCCCAAGGCACCCCAAGGTAATATTAAAGTACAACCAAGCATCTAAGCTTGGGTTTGCCCTGGATAGCATCCCCTCTTTCACCTTCATCTATCAGTAAATTTACTTGAGGCTATATTTTTATTCACCACATGCTATGTGTTTTGCTTGGAGCGTCTTGTATAATATGAGTCTTTGATTTTTAGTTTGCCACAATCATCCTTTCTGTACACACCTTTTGAGAGGGACACACATGAATTGCAAATTTATTAGAATACTCTATGTGCTTCACTTACATTTTTTGAGCTAGGCAGTTTGCTATAGTGCTTCACATATATCTTTTTAGAACACGGTGGTGGCTTTATTTTATAGAAATTGTTGAACTCTCATGCTTCACTTATATTATTTTGAGAGTCTCTAAACAACATGGTAATTTTCTTAGCTTATGAATTTAGTCCTAATATGTAGGCATCCAAGAGGGATATAATAAAAAGTTTCATATAAAGAGCGTTGAATACTATGAGAAGTTTCATTCCTTATGATTGTTTTGAGATATAAAGATGGTGATATTAGAGTCATGCTACTGAGTAATTGTGGATTGGTAGAAATACTTGTGTTAAAGTTTGTGATTCCCGTAGCATGCATGTATGGTGAACTGTTATGTCATGAAGTCGGAGCATGATTTATTTTTTGATTGTCTTCCTTATGAGTGGCGGTCGGGGACGAGCGATGGTCTTTTCCTACCAATCTATCCCCCTAGGAGCATGCGTGTAGCACTTTGTTTCGATAGCTAATAAATTTTGGCAATAAGTATGTGAGTTCTTTATGACTAATATTGAGTCCATGGATTATACGCACTCTCACCCTTCCACCTTTGCTAGCCTCTCTAGTACTGCACAACCTTCACCGGTGAATTAAATCTGCCATATACTTTCCTCAAAACAACCACCATACCTACCTATTATGGCATTTCCATAGCCATTCCGAGATATATTGCCATGCAACTTCCACCGTTCCATTTTATTATGACATGCTCCATCATTCTCATATTGCTTTGCATGATCGTAAGATAGCTAGCATGATGTTTTCATGGCTTGTCCATTTTTTGATGTTATTGCTATGCTAGATCATTGCACATCCTGGTACACCGCCGGAGGCATTCATATAGAGTCATATTTTGTTCTAGTTTTGTAGCGACCAGACCTCAAACGATCTAATCTCTGTGCTCAGGTGTCATCCCTGGATTAGTAATGCTGACACCACACAGTACTTGAAGGATTTATAACGGAGTAGCAATCACACACTTATTACATCGAGTGTCTCAATAGAGAACTTATTACAATAAATATGGCTTAAGGCCATCTAATAACGATAACAGCGGAAGGCTTGAAAGATAAGTGAGTCCATCAACTCCAACGGCATCACTGAGTATAGAACCACGACCTAAAAACTCCTTAATCGTCGTCTGAAAAGTCTGCAACATTAACGTTGCAGCCCGAAACGGGTCAGCACATGGAATATGCTGGCAAGGTAACACATCGAGAGTAATGGAATAAAACAGCTATACTATATGCATATTTGGTTGGTGGAAAGCTCTATGGTTACAGTTTTGCGTAAAGCCAATTTTTCCCTACTGCAAAGGAATAAATTTTATTTAACTATCATGGTAGTTGTTAAACATTGAGAATGGTTGACAGCATCCTCAATCCCAATTAAGCATCATCATTAACAAAACCCACCAAAATTAATTTAGAGTAACATGTTGAGATTCACATGATAATCCAAGTACTAGATACTCAAGATGTCCATAACCGGGGACACGGCTAACCATGATTAGTTTATAGACTTGATCGCCTCCGTTTGGTTTCTCGCACTTCATGGTGTTTGAGAAGACGGATGACCGAGACATAGTCTTTCAGAAGCGCTAGCACCTTACGATGGATAGAACGTTACACCTACTTTCCCCTACATCTGCTAGTCTACCCTGTAAGAGTTCGCATGACTTAATCAACTATGCTAGAGCCCATAATAGCTTGTGGCTGCACACAGAAGTTTCTAGTATGAAAAATCTCATGATCCCTTTGGGCCTGGGTGGCGGTCCATAAAGAAAAACAGGTAATCCTGGAATACCCAGGTACCTCAATCCACCCAGATGTGTGTTTAAGTTGCCACCTTAGATAAACCATTAATTAACAAACTCACATCTGTCATGGATATCACTCACCCAATCCACGTCTACTAGCATAGCATGGCATAATAGGCAAACGTAGAAGTAACTACCAAAGGTTTGAAAATAAATAGGTAATAGGTACTACCTCAAATACTTCCCATCCCACAATTTAATTAGATCCTAATCATGCAATGTTTGAGGATTGATCTAATGCAATAAAACTGGGTAGTAGGAGGTATGATCAAAGTGTTACTTGCCTTGCTGATGATCCGCGAAACCTAGAGATTCGAAGTAACAGGCGGCGCACTCCTGGTATTCTATCGCAGACAAACAAACAAGCATACAATAAGTATTCATCTAATGCACAGGTAAAACTCAAATAAGAGATCTAACCAGAAGGTTCAACTTAAGAACTCCGGTTTGCAAAAATAATCAAATTAAACGAGGCAACGAAAGTCAAACGACAAAAGAAACAGGCTTCGTTTACTATTTTGGATCTAGGGCAATTTTTACAGTGGCAAAAACTTGTTTAAGTTGGTTAAACGGATAGAGGGTTTCGAGACGAAACTCCAGGCGCTTGAATCGCCTGATTCCGATAAACGAGCGAAAAATTATACTAAAACGAAAATAGGATCAGGAATCGCGATCAGAAAAATCGCGGATTTAATCCGAGAAAAACAAAAACGACGAACGTTCGCTAGAACGGACGAACGGACGAACGCCCGGTATTTAAATAAATCGGAAAAACCGATATATTAAAAAAAGAAACTAAAAAAAGGAACAAAACCGTCGGAAAAACCGAACGGTTTTTTGGAAAAAAAACCGGTGTCTATAAAAAAAACTACCGGCAACTCCGGCGAGAACTCCGGCGGCGGCGGCGGGTCGGCGGCGGCGGTCGGCGGCGGCTAGGGTTTTTTTGGGGAAGCTCCGGGCTGGGCTCCCCGGCTTATAAAGCCCGATCGGGCCTGGTGTCCAGGTCAGACACGGCCCGTAGGTCGGTTGCATTTTTTTAAATATTCCGCGCAGAAAAACAAATAAAAGAAATACTAGATGGACTCCAAAAATCCCGAAATAAATTTTCCCGGGCTTCTAAAATCAAGCCGCACAAGGTGAACATTTATTTGGGTCCTAAATGCAATTTTGAAAAACGCACATTTTTCCTAAATTCAAATAAAATACCGAAAAACTCCAAAATAAAATATTATTTGATTTTATTATTAAATCCTCAATATTTCTTTATTTTGGGAAAGTCATTTTATTCCCTCTCTCATATTTTTGCAATAGAAATAATTGATGATAAAATAATTAAAATCAAATGATCCTATTCTCGAAATTTGAGAAAACTCAAATATGAAAATAACGAAATCCCCAACTCTCTCTGTGGGTCCTTGAGTTGCGTAGAATTTCTAGGATCAAAACCAAAAGCAAAATTAAATATGATATGCAATGATGATCTAGTGTATAACATTCCAAATTGAAAATTTGGGATGTTACAAACCTACCCCCCTTAAGATGAATCTCGCCCTCGAGATTCGGGTTGGCTAGAAAATAGGTGAGGGTGGTCCTTGAGCAAATCTTCCTCTCGCTCCCAGGTGGCTTCATCCTCCGTGTGGTGGCTCCACTGAACCTTGCAAAACCTGATAACCTTGCTGCGGGTGACTCGACTGGCATACTCTAGAATCTTAACTGGTTTCTCCTCATAAGTCAAATCGTTATCCAACTGAATTGCTTCCAATGGCACAGTGTCTCTCAAGGGTATGTCAGCCATCTCCGCGTGGCACTTCTTCAACTGAGAAACGTGGAACACATCATGAACTCCTGACAATCCTTCGGGCAATTCCAACTTGTAGGCCACTTCTCCCATACGTTCCAATACTCGGTATGGTCCTACAAACTGTGGCACTAACTTTCCCTTAACACCAAAACGCTTTATTCCCCGAAGTGGGGATACTCGAAGATAAACTCTGTCTCCGACTTCGTAAACTGTCTCCTTGCGTTTAGAATTTGCGTAGCTCTTCTGTCTGGACTGGGCTACCTTAAGCCTATCGCGAATCAATTTCACCTTCTGTTCAGACTCCTTAATCAAATCAGGTCCAAACAACTGGCGGTCTCCAACTTCATCCCATGACAACGGTGTCCTACACCTCCTTCCGTACAAGGCTTCGAAAGGGGCCATCTTTAAACTGGATTGATACCTTTTGTTGTAAGAGAACTCTGCATACGGCAAATTCTCATCCCAACTAGATCCATAATCTAGCGCACAAGCTCTCAGCATGTCCTCCAAAATCTGATTGACTCTCTCGGTCTGTCCATCTGTCTGTGGATGAAAAGTTGTGCTGAACTCTAGCCTGGTACCCAAAGTTTCGTGCAACTGATTCCAGAACTTTGAGGTAAACTGGGTTCCTCTACCTGATACTATACTCCTCGGAACTCCATGTAAGCATACAATCCTGGTCATGTATATCTTTGCCAACTTAGCACTGGTGTAAGTGGTCTTTACTGGGATGAAATGAGCTACTTTCGTCAACCGATCAACTACAACCCAAATTGAGTCATAGCCGGAACGAGTCCTGGGTAATCCCGTGATAAAGTCCATGCCTAACTTATCCCACTTCCATTCGGGTATCGGCAATGGTTGTAGCAATCCTGCTGGCTTCTGATGCTCTGCCTTTACTCTCTGACATACATCACATACTGCTACGTACTCCGCAATATCCTTCTTCATTCCGGTCCACCAGAAAATATCCTTCAAATCCAAATACATCTTGGTATTTCCTGGGTGAATCGAATATGGTGAATCGTGTGCCTCTTGCAGAATCAACTTCCTGATCCTCGGGTCATTGGGCACATAAACACGGTCTTCAAACCATAGGGTGTCGTGCTCATCCTCACGAAATCCTTTAGCCTTTCCTTCGCTCATTTTCTCCTTTATAGAGGCAATATCCTTGTCAGTCTTCTGAGCTTCTCTGATTCTATCCATCAAAGTTGATTGAATCTCCAATGCTGCTACATAGCCTCTCGGTACTATTTTCAAACATAGTTCACGAAGATCCTCGGCTAACTCCTTTGGTATTTCTCCCGTCATTAGTGTATTAACATGGCTTTTACGGCTCAATGCGTCAGCTACTACATTAGCCTTTCCGGGATGGTAATGCAATCTCATATCATAATCCTTGATGAGCTCCAACCATCTTCTTTGTCTGAGGTTTAACTCCTTCTGCGTGAAAATGTATTTCAAACTCTTGTGGTCCGTGTACACCTCACAATGATTTCCAATGAGGAAATGTCTCCATGTTTTCAATGAATGCACTACGGCTGCTAACTCCAAATCATGCGTAGCATAATTCAATTCATGGGGTTTCAGTTATCGTGAGGCATATGAAACAACTCTCCCTTCCTGCATAAGCACTGCTCCAAGTCCTCGTCGTGAAGCGTCGCAATACACCTCATAATCCTTGGTCTGATCTGGCAAAATCAACACTGGTGAAGTAACCAAGCGTTTCTTCAACTCCTGGAAACTAGCCTCACACTCCTTAGTCCATATGAACTTGGTATCCTTCTTTAACAACTCCGTCATAGGCTTTGCAATCTTGGAGAAATTCTCAATAAATCTCTGGTAGTATCCTGCAAGCCCAAGAAAACTCCGGATCTCTCCAACTGTGGTTGGTGCTTCCCACTTGGTCACGGTATCAACTTTAGTGGGGTCAACTGCTATTCCTTCTCCGGATATAACGTGTCCGAGGAATCCTACTTCCTTCTACCAAAACTCACATTTGCTGAACTTGGCATACAACTGATGTTCTCTGAGCTTCTCAAGTACCAAACGCAAATGTTTCTTATGCTCCTCTTCATTCTTCGAGTAAACCAGGATATCATCAATGAACACCACAACGAACTTATCCAAGAACTCCATAAACACTTTGTTCATCATGTTCATAAAATAGGCAGGTGCGTTAGTCAGACCAAATGACATAACGGTATACTCGTACAGCCCATACCTGGTGGTAAAAGCCGTCTTAGGTATATCCTGTTCTCGAATCTTCAACTGGTGGTATCCTGATCGCAGATCGATCTTGGAAAATACCTTAGCTCCTTGCAATCGATCAAATAGATCATTGATCATTGGTAGTGGGTACTTGTTCTTGATCGTTACTTCATTCAACCCACGATAATCAACAACCATCCTTAACGATCCATCCTTTTTCTCCACTAGAAGTACTGGTGATCCCCAAGGCGACGAACTTGGGCGAATGTAACCTTTATCTAGTAACTCCTTAATCTGCTTCTTAATCTCTACCAAATCCTTTGCAGGCATCCTATATGGTCTCTTTGATATTGGCCCGGTGCCTGGCAAAAGCTCAATCAAAAACTCAATATCTCTATCCGGTGGCATGCCTGGCAACTCCTCTGGAAATACTTCAGGGAAATCCCTTACCACTGGTACTTCCTCCTGCACAACTCCTGTTAAACAATTTACTTGAGTCCCTTTTGGCATATGTCGGGATACATACTTGATCCTTCTTCCTTCCGGGGTGGTAAGCAAAATTGTCTTACTGGCGCACTCGATGTTTCCTCCATACATCGACAGCCAATCCATACCCAGAATTACATCCAATCCTTGTGATTCCAAAATGATTAAATCCGAGGGAAACACATGCCTACCTATACTCAATGGCACTTGAAAACATCCTTGACTGGCCATATACTCCGCTCCTGGTGAGCTTACTAGCATAGGTGTTCTAAGAACCTTAGTGGGCAGGTTATACTTATCCACAAATCCCCTTAATATGTATGAATGCGATGCACCGGTATCAAAAAGAATGAGTGCAGTAAATGACTTAACCAAAAACTTTACGGCATACGGCTGCTCTTCAACCTCCTCCACGTTAATGTGGTTCACCTGTCCCCTGTTGAAAGGGTTCGGCTTCTTCCCAGAGCTTCCATTGCCATTTTGGCCTTCAGGACATTCATTGGCATAATGTCCGGTCTTCTGACACTTAAAGCAAGTGACTTGGCTTAGGTCTTTCTTGGCTGGGGTTGATGGGTTGGTACGGTTCTGGTCGCTGCTTCCTCCATTGCCATTACCATTCTTGGTGCCGTTGTGATTGTGCGAGCTACCTCCTCCATGTGTATGCTGAAAATGTCCTCCCGATTTAGGGGTAAAACGTGGCTTCTACCGAGCTCCAGAATTTTACTTCCCTTGTCCATACTTCCTCTTGCGGTTCTCAATTTGCTGCTGCTTGCCTTCAATCATAAGAGCACGATCTACCAACTCCTGGTAGTTGTTGAAGGTTGCTATCATCAACTGCATGCTCAACTCATCATTCAGTCCTTCAAGAAACTTCTCCTACTTAGCTGCATCCGTAGCAACGTCATCTGGGGCATATCATGCTAATTTACTAAAGTCCTCCACATACTGGCCAACTGTTCGTCCTCCTTGGCGCAAGTTGCGAAACTCACGCTTCTTCATGGCCATAGCATCCTGCTGAAACATGGGCAATATGAAAAGCCTGCTGAAACTGGTCCCATGTGACAGTGTCGATAGGGAAAGTGGTTGTGAAATTCTCCCACCATGATGCCGCGGGTCCTTCAAGCTGATGTGTGGCAAACTTCACCTTCTCCGCATCTGTGCATCCTGCTGTGGTCAACTCTCTGGCTGTCTTGCGGAGCCAATCATCCGCTACTATCGGCTCGGTGCTACTGGAAAACACCGGTGGATTCAGCCTAAGAAAATGGGCTAAGTGATCAACAGGTGGTGGTGGTGGTGGGTTGTTGTTGTTGTTCCCCTGATTCTGATTCTGGACTAGCAACTGCATCAATGTGTTCTGCTGCTGGATCAACTGGGTGAGCTCCGGTGGAAAGGTAAATCCGGGGTCACGTCTCGGAGGCATCTGAGGGTTTAGAAAAGATGAGATTTAAGAATAGAGGGGGTCTAAAGAGAAAACACTACCCATATGCACATGAGGCAAATGCAAACAATTCACTTCATTCAATCAATCAAACAAGGGCATACAATCGATCTAACTATCGCAAAAGTGCTCGGACTACTGTATTTACATGGGGGACTACTACTACTGATGAGGTGGTCTACTAGAAATATTCTTCGGTTGCAGACTCCATGATATCTGCCCCGGCTTCATCAACATAGTCATCATCGCTATCATCTGGGTCCGAGTCGGTGTCGTCGATGATGATGTAGTCTTCCAGGCGAATCTCCTTGGGTTCTTCGTCTTCATCTACTAGGGTATTCCGATCTTCTTAATCAGATCGTCATTCTTCTCCACCAATACTTCAATTTCTTCTTCATAATCTTCACATGTAGCCTTGAGTTCTTCCTCCAGTTCCTTGATTCTTGTCCTTGCCTTCTTCAGGTCTATCATGTCGGCGCACATCTGGTTCTCCTATCGTCGAATGTGCTGGTTTAATTCCTGGATAAAAGCTGCAATTGATCTATCCTTTCTGGAGCTGATCATCTCCCAGTGCTCATCTCGGCGCCCAAAAATCTGGTAGATAGTATCCTTGAGATCATTGCAGTAGACTTCTCCAATGTGTCCCATGGCAATGTGAGCTGCCATGCTCTTCCCTAGACTCCAAGTTGGTGCATCAAAAGAAAACTCTATGGGCTCAGTGACTGGCATGAACGTCCTTCCTGGAACTTGAACTTGAATCATCCAGCGCTCTTCTTCAGGTAAGGTGGCGTTGTAGGTTCCGGTGAAGCTTGGTACTCCTATGTTCAGGTATCTAGTGACTTCCTTCAAGTGGCGTCCAGAGGGTGTATCTTCATCCGGTTGCGTGAACTTGTTCCTTGCATCCGCCATCCTAAAGAGTAGAAAAGATGAGAGTTCAGAAGAGAAGAGAGTGAATAGTGATGTAGGTCTTTAGCTTAGTGGTCGTGTCCTACAGTCAGCGTGTGCTCTGATACCATCTTTGTAGCGACCAGACCTCAAACGATCTGATCTCTGTGCTCAGGTGTCATCCCTAGATCAGTAATGCTGACACCACACAGTACTTGAAGGATTTATAACATAGTAGCAAACACACACTTATTACATCGAGTGTCTCAATAGAGAACTTATTACAATAAATATGGCTTAAGGCCATCTAATAACGATAACAGCGGAAGGCTTGAAAGATAAGTGAGTCCATCAACTCCAACGGCATCACTGAGTATAGAACCACGACCTAAAAACTCCTTAATCGTCATCTAAAAAGTCTGCAACATTAACGTTGCAGCCCGAAACGGGTCAGCACATGGAATATGCTGGCAAGGTAACACATCGAGAGTAATGGAATAAAACAGCTATACTATATGCATATTTGGCTGGTGGAAAGCTCTATGGTTACAATTTTGCGTAAAGCCAATTTTTCCCTACTGTAAAGGAATAAATTTTATTTAACTATCATGGTATTTGTTAAACATTGAGAATGGTTGACAGCATCCTCAATCCCAATTAAGCATCATCATTAATAAAACCCAACAAAATTAATTTAGAGTAACATGTTGAGATTCACATGATAATCCAAGTACTAGATACTCAAGATGTCCATAACCGGGGACACGGCTAACCATGATTAGTTTATACACTCTGCAGAGGTTTGCGCACTTTTCCCCACAAGACTCGATCGCCTCCGTTTGGTTTCTCGCACTTCATGGTGTTTGAGAAGACGGATGACCGAGACATAGTCTTTCAGAAGCGCTAGCACCTTACGATGGATAGACCGTTACACCTACTTTCCCCTACATCTGCTAGTCTACCCTGTAAGAGTTCGCATGACTTAATCAACTATGCTAGAGCCCATAATAGCTTGTGGCTGCACACGGAAGTTTCTAATATGAAAAATCTCATGATCCCTTTGGGCCTGGGTGGCGGTCCATAAAGAAAAACAGGCAATCCTGGAATACCCAGGTACCTCAATCCACCCAGATGTGTGTTTAAGTTGCCACCTTAGATAAACCATTAATTAACAAACTCACATCTGTCATGGATATCACTCACCCAATCCACGTCTACTAGCATAGCATGGCATAATAGGCAAACGTAGAAGTAACTACCAAAGGTTTGAAAATAAACAGGTAATAGGTACTACCTCAACTACTTCCCATCCCACAATTTAATTAGATCCTAATCATGCAATGTTTGAGGATTGATCTAATGCAATAAAACTGGGTAGTAGGAGGTATGATCAAAGTGTTACTTGCCTTGCTGATGATCCGCGAAACCTAGAGATTCGAAGTAATAGGCGGCGCACTCCGGGTATTCTATCGTAGACAAACAAACAAGCATACAATAAGTATTCATCTAATGCACAGGTAAAACTCAAATAAGAGATCTAACCAGAAGGTTCAACTTAAGAACTCTGGTTTGCAAAAAAAAATCAAATCAAACGAAGCAACGAAAGTCGAACGGCAAAAGAAACAGGCTTCGTTTACTATTCTGGATCTAGGGCAGTTTTTACAGTGGCAAAAACTTGTTTAAGTTGGTTAAACGGATAGAGGGTTTCGAGACGAAACTCTAGGCGCTTGAATCGCCTGATTCCGATAAACGAGCGAAAAGTTATACTAAAACGAAAATCGGATCAGGAATCGCGATCAGAAAAATCGCGGATTTAATCCGAGAAAAAGAAAAACGACGAACGTTCGCTAGAACGGACGAACGCTCGCTATTTAAATAAATCGGAAAAACCGATCTATTTTTAAAAAACGAAACTAAAAAAACTGACAAAACCGTTAGAAAAACCGAACGGTTTTTCGGAAAAAAACCCGGTGTCTATATAAAAAAACTACCGGCAACTCCGGCGAGAACTCCGGCGGCGGCGGCGGGGCGGCGGCTAGGGCGGCGGCTAGGGTTTTTTTGGGGAGGCTCCGGGCTGGGCTCCCTGGCTTATAAAGCCCGATCGGGCCTGGTGTCCAGGTCGGACACGCCCCGTAGGTCGGTTGCGTTTTTTTTAAATATTCCGCCCAGAAAAACAAATAAAAGAAATACTAAACGGACTCCAAAAATCCCGAAATAAATTTTCCAGAGCTTCTAAAATCAAGCCGCACAAGGTGAAAATTTATTTGGGGCCTAAATGCAATTTTGAAAAACACACATTTTTCCTAAATTCAAATAAACTACCGAAAAACTCCGAAATAAAATCTTATTTGATTTTATTATTAAATCCTCAATATTTCTTTATTTTGGGGAAGTCATTTTATTCCCTCTCTCATATTTTTGTAATAGAAATAATTGATGATAAAATAATTAAAATCAAATGATCCTATTCTCGAAATTTGAGAAAACTCAAATATGAAAATAACGAAATCCCCAACTCTCTCCGTGGGTCCTTGAGTTGCGTAGAATTTCTAGGATCAAAACCAAAAGCAAAATAAAATATGATATGCAATGATGATATAGTGTATAACATTCCAAATTGAAAATTTGGGATGTTACAAGTATCGAGTTGTAATTCTTGAGTTGTAAGTAAATAAAAGTGTGATGATCATCATTATTAGAGCATTGTCCCATGTGAGGAAAGGATGATGGAAGCTATGATTCCCCCACAAGTTGGGATGAGTCTGCAGACTTTATAAAAAATAAAAGAGGCCAAAGAAGCCCACAAAAAAAGAGGCCAAAGAAGCCCAAATAAAAAATGAGAGAAAAAGAGAGAAGGGACAATGTTACTATCCTTTTTCCACACTTGTGCTTCAAAGTAGCACCATGGTCTTCATGATAGAGAGTCTCCTATGTTGTCACTTTCATATACTAGTGGGAATTTTTCATTATAGAACTTGGCTTGTATATTCCAATGATGGGCTTCCTCAAATTTCCCTAGGTCTACGTGAGCAAGCGAGTTGGATGCACACCCACTTAGTTTCTTTTTGAGCTTTCATACACTTATAGTTCTAGTGCATCCATTGCATGGCAATCTCTACTCACTCACATTGATATCTATTGATGGACATCTCCATAGCCCGTTGATATGCCTAGTTGATGTGAGACTATCTCCTTCTTTTTGTCTTCTCCACAACCACCATATTCTATTCCACCTATAGTGCTATATCCATGGCTCGCACTCATGTATTGCGTGAAAGTTGAAAAAGTTTGAGAACACCAAAAGTATGAAACAATTGTTTGGCTTGTCATCGAGGTTGTGCATGATTAAATACTTTGTGTGATGAAGATGGAGCATAGCCAGACTATATGATTTTGTTGAGATAACTTTCTTTGACCATGTTATTTTGAGAAGACATGATTGCTTTATTAGTATGCTTGAAGTATTATTGTTTTTATGTCAATATTAAAATTTTGTTTTGAATCTTATGGATCTGAATATTCATGCCAAAATAAATAAAATTACACGGATAAATATGTTAGGTAGCATTCCACATCAAAAATTCTGTTTTTATCATTTACCTACTCGAGGACGAGTAGGAATTAAGCTTGGGGATGCTTGATACGTCTCCAACGTATCTATAATTTTTGGTTGTTCCATGCTATTATATTATCTTTTTTGGATGTTTTATATGCATTATTATTGTATTTTATATTATTTTTTGGGCCTAACTTATTTACCTAGAGCCCAGTGCCAGTTTCTGTTTTTTCCTTATTTTTGAGTTTTATAGAAAAGTAATATCAAACGGAGTCCAAATGGAATAAAAATTTACGATGATTTTTCTTGGACCAGAAGACATCCACGGAGCTTGGAGAGGTGGCCAGAAGAGTCCCGAGGCTCCACAAGCCCTCAGGGCATGCCCTAGGGGGGCACCCTGCTGGCTTGTGGGCCCCACGGGACTCGACCAATCCTAATCTTTGGCCTATAAATTCCCAAATATTCGCAAAGCAACACAAGCGTTCACCAAAATACTTTCCTGCCACCGCAAGCCTTTGTTTCTACGCGATCCCATCTTGGGGCCTTTTCTGGCATCCTGCCGGAGGGGGATTCGATCACGGAGGGCATCTACATCAACTGCCCTGCTGATGAAGCATGAGTAGTTTACCAGAGACCTACGGGTCCATACACTACTGCAGGATGCTACTAACGCGACACTACGATCAGAGAGCCTTTGAACAAACTGTGTGCGATGCATTAGTCGCAAACGGTGATGTAAAAAACCGTCAAAAAAGTTGCAAAACATTTGTGATGGATGATACATCAAACACAGTTCAAATTTTAGTTGCATGCGTGATGAGGGGCATATAGTTGATCTGTACGAACTATTTGCGATGAGACAGAACAACAGAAATGGGCAGCCAGATCAAGGTGTGTGCGATATACGGCATACAGTTCACTCCGATGAACCGTTTGTGATGATTGAGGTGAACACAAATGATTCGGCGTAACAAGATGTGTGTGATACCTGGTAAACAGGTTGGTAATCAGAATTGTGTGCGATCATTATAGACATCCCATATGGCCTTTTTTTGTGAATTGTGTGCTCGTCAGGGCACACAGTTCAACAAACCAACCTGTGGGCGATAATGTAGAAGATCTCTATCGAATACATATTACTAACCGTCTGCGATGAGATTGACAGGATAAACAGAGATATATACATTCTACTTAATTTAGTCCTTCTTGTTGTTGTTGGATGGCCCCGCGACATCGTCTTGGCGAGGACGCTTCTTGCCGTTGACCATTGGCTTTTCATCGCCGCCGCCGCCATCATCGTCATTGTTGTCGTCGTCATCCTCCTCCTCGTTCGACGATTCCTCCTCCTCCTCATCGTCGTCCACTTCTTCGTCGTCCTCTTCTTCATCCTCCGACGGCTCCTCATCCGTCTGGTTGTCATCTGACGACTAAGGAGGCGGCGTCCCTTCCATGAACGAGATATAATCGAGGTCTAGGCTCGACGCCGGACTCATGGAAGACGGGTGGGATGATTCCAATGTTGACCTATCATTGGGCGCCAGACTGCTGGCCGAACTATCGTCCTCGCTGTCGCTCGACATGGCTGCAGAGTGTGTGCGAGTGTGTAGCGCGGCCTGCCGGGGACGATGAAGATGGTGGACACTTAAGCGCGGGGTATGCAGAGAAGAGGAACTACCAATTGAAGCGGGGTTTTTTTTCTTGCGCGCGCATGGGGGATTGAAGCGGGGGTTGACATATTATCTAACCGCTGATATAATCAACCGCAATTATTTGTACCCAGTCGCTCCAAATTCCCGGGGTTGCGCAGGACTCCTATTGGCTATTTGGCTGGTTTCCTTTTTCAGGACAAAAATAAGGAACACGTTTTGGGATTATGCACAAGTACCAGTACAAACGGAGTAGGACAGTTGGCAAGCAATACTTTGAGCTCTTCTTATTGATAAAGCCACTAATAATCAAACTAGAAAGGAAAAGAAAAAATACAAAGAAAAATATCCGCATGAATCTTCGCGTAACATCAATGGCATAGGACCTAGATGTGCATTACTTAGAGCACATCTAGATGTGCTTTAGCAATATTGTCAAACAAAACCCCTAATCATCATTGCAAACAGAGCATAGAACATGGCTAATGCGACAACCACAACTACACATGCTAGTTCCTTCTTGTCTCTTTCTTTCATCTGTTGCCTGTGATTGATTCTTTCTTGCTTCATCGTATTGATTGTACATTCCAGATCAGCCAGTTTCTTCTTCAGCTTTATGTTATCTTCTGCGAGCTTGGTAATAACACTCCGAGCCCTGCCATGCCATTCTTCATCCAGCCAGTTAACAAAGGCACAAGCCTCATATCCTTGCCAATGTTAAATAGTATTCTGGATGAGCGGTGGCATTAACTGAAGTAAAATGAGACAACTTAATTAGCACTAACCTCTAAGGGGCAACTAAGAAACCGCCTGCCAATGTCAAATCCCTCCGTGCATACACGTCGAGCGGGAGTGTGCCCGTGCACACAACTCAGCTTTTGGTACTTCTCGGTGGCGCAAAACACGGAGTTGAACTCGTGTTGCGGGAGTCTGGAGTCATGCTCCGGATCCGGCGACAGATCGCTTTCCTAGGGGGGGGGGGTCATGCAGGACGGATTCAGCAAGGAGCTATACTTTGGACATGCTAAAATAGATCGTGATAGATTGGAACCTGGCAGGACGATTTGGATCTGTAGTACACCTGCCTTCTGATGACCTTAGGCAAGTGCTCGGCGGCGACCGCCATCGTGGCGGTGATACGAGCAGGAGCAGCCGCACCGAAACCATCAGCACCACTCGTCCGCATTCCCCCAATGTCAGCGCCACGCGAGGGAATTTGGAGGCTATGTAGGGATTTGGGGGAAATGGGGAAACTGTGGAGATAAGCTAACGGTCGGGAACTACTTATGGCACTATATGTTTTATACGGCACACTGTTTATACATGTCGTTTGTGTATTAGGTATTACAACGTCACACACGATTTTCGCACTAAATCGTGTGAGAATACAACATAGGTTAGACACGGTTTCCGTTACATAACCATATGTGATGTACTACCCTGTCCATATAATTGAGTTACGGTGAGATACCGTGTAAACAGCCTCTCTGCGGATATATCCATAAAAAACAGCCGCTCTGCGTATAAAGATGGCGGCGGTGGCCCAGGCAGCAGCTACCGGAGAAGAGGTCAATCCTCGGTCAGTGGGCGGTGGCGGCGTCATAGGAGGTCAATCCTCGGTCTGCGGCGGGAGATAGGAGGAGCTCAACCATCGAGTTCGGTGAAGGCGTGATTCGAGCACATCCATCGCGGTCGAACTTCAGGCGGCAGCCGCACTAAGCTTTGCTCCTCGACCTTGCTGTCTCGGTGTGCTGTCGCATCACGCTTGTCTGTCTGCTAGGTGGAGGTCGCCGCACGGCTAATTAATTAGGGTATTCTTTTCGTGAGTGGCTTAATTAAGGAATTCAATTCCTAAGGGTAGTGTTGTACTAGTACTCTGCGTGTAAATTGACTGGTCATTAATTTTTGTCATTGCACGTCTGCATAACAACATGGAGCGCCCTCACTAATTATTAAAATAAAACCTTGTGATTTATGCACGCATCTTTGGGCAGCAGTTAATCCGTGTATTAATGCTGTTATTTTGTTTTTAATTACCATTCATGTGCTGCAGATGAAACGATCTCGATGGGTGAAGAATCGAAAAACCGAAAACCACAGATTTTATCAGTGGCATGATAGAGTTCATGAATTTGGCTGAAAGTACAAAGATAAGAATTGGTGATGTGTATTACATCCTATGTCCATGTACTGATTGTGCCAATACAGAGTCACATGAAGTTGCAGATGTCCAGATGCACCTAGACTCTAGGGGATTCATGGATGGATATACACGTTGGACCAGACACGGTGAAGATGAGGTCATGGATGAAGATACCCAGGGCAGCGAGATGCCAAACCCCGATTAGTGTCACATGGATGTTGAATCTAACATCGGGGCAGAGGCGTCAAGCTACTAATGGAACACTAGAAAGCCGAAACGCCCACTGGAAAACCAAGACGTCGACGCAGATGACGACGATCTTGATATGCTAGATTTTGCTACTATGATTGCAGATTTTGAGGGCCCAAAAAAGGATATGATTGGGTACAAGGATCTGCCAACCATTGATGCAGACTCCAAGAAAGAATTGTATCCAGGTTGCAAAATGAAATATTCCAGGTTGAGTGCCACCCTGGCGCTTCTCAGATTTAAAGCAGCAAACAATCTATCAAACAAGGGCTTCACAAAGGTGTTAGGTCTTTTCAAAGAAATTCTTCTGAAAGATAAGGTGCTCCCCAGAAGCACGAATGAAGCGAAGAAAATTGTTTCTGGTATTTTTAGATTTTTTTATATTTTATTAGGATTTTTCTTCGGGCGGATTTTTTTTAAATCTTCTTCCCGCCCGACTTGGCGGAAGGCCCAGCCGAGCACGCTGGCCCGCGTCGCCCGCCGCCTTCCTCCCGCGCGAGGAGTCCGCGCCGCCGCTGGAGCTCGAGTCCAAGACGGACTCCGCCCCGGTGCCCCTCCCGCAAGCCGCAACCCCCCCTCGCCCTTTAAATACCGCCCCACCCCGCCGCCTCCTCCCTCACCTCGTCCCGCTGCTGCTGCAGCCGCCGCCTAGTGTCGCCACCCACCGCCCGACGCCACACCGCCCAAGCCGCCGTTCGCCGGAGCCGCGCCGCTGCCGTCCACCGGAGCCGCGCCCCTCGCCGTTCGCCGGAAAACCGCCGCCGCCTGCCGGTTTTAGGTATAAAACCTAGACCGGTTTTTTAGGGTTTTGTCGGTTTTTCTTTTCGGTTCGATGGTTTAGATCATTTTTTAGGGTTCGCTTGTTAGCGAATGTTTACTGTTTAGCTCATTTAAACGAACACGTTCGTTTGTTTGGTTCTGCTAGCGAACGTTCGTTCGATAGGTTTTTCTTTTTATTTTATTTTCGGCCAGGGACCTATCCGTGATTTCTTTTCTCAAAGATTAGTCCCAAGTCTCGAACCCTCGCAACTTTTTGCTCGTTCGTCCAAATCTAGTGAAACCAACGCCAAAATCTTCGTCTTGTTCCCTTCTTTCCAGATAATCAACTTGAACATGGTTTTGACAATTTAAATTTTGGTTTCAAGCAAATTTGATTTTGAACTTCTTTTGATCGTAGTTTGAGTTTTGTAGCTCCGATTTGGTTGATTCTTTTTGCGAATCGAAGCTCTATAGTGGAACTTTCAGTTTGAATCTTTTCATTTGAGTTTTACTCTTGCTTCCTATGCTTGATTGCTTATGTATGTTATTGTTTGTTCGATAGAGTTTCCTGAGTGCGAAGCGTGCTACTACAAGTCACTAGGGTTTTTAGATCGTCAGCAAGGCAAGTAACACTTTGATCATACCCCTTATTACCCAGTTTTTATTCATCAGTTCAATCCTCAAACACTACATGGTTAGGACTTGAATACTTGTGGGCACTGGGAAGTAGTGATGAGGTAGTACCTATTGCCTTTATTTCAAACCCTGGGAGTTACTTCTACGTTATGCTTATACTGCTATGCTAGTAGATGTGGTTTGGATTGAGTGATACATGGCAGATGTGAGAGTTTAATTAATGGTTAAACTTAAGGTGGATAATCTAATACACATCTGGGTGGATTTGTTGAGGCACCCTGGAGCACCCAGTGGTTGTCTGGGCACCTGGAGCAATCCAGTGTTGTCCTGGGATATCCCGGAGTACCCGTGTGATCATCCTACGGTTTGCCACCCAGGCTCAAAGGGATAATAAGATTATTCATGCTGGAAACTTCCATGTGCAGCCACAAGCCATTATGGGCTCTTGCATAGTTAAGTAAGTTGTGTGACCTCTTTCAGTGGTAGGCTAGCAGATGTAGGGGATGTAGGTGGTACTGTCTACCCAGAGTAAAGAGTTAATACTTCTGGAAGACTGTGTCTCGGTCATCCGTTTCTCAAACACCATGTAGTGCGAGAAATCCAACGGAGGAGATCGAGTCTTGTGGGGAAAAGTGCGTGAACCTCTGCAGAGTGTATAAACTAATCATGGTTAGCCGTGTCCCTGGTTATGGACATCTTGAGTATCTGGTATTTGAATTATTGATTTGATCTCATCACTCTATTTAATTAATTTGTTGGGTTGATGATTACTTAATTTGGGATTGAGTTGGAGGAACCTTCTCAATGTTTTCAACAAACTTTGTAGTTAAATAAAATCTATTCCTTTGTTGTAGGAAAAAACTAGCTTTCTGCAAAAACAACCATAGAGCCTCCACCAGCCAAATATGCACATAGTTATAGCTGTTACATGTTCATTGCTCTACAATGTTATTTTGCCAGCATATTCCATGTGCTGACCTAGACAGGCTGCAACGTATTATGTTGCAGAATTTTCAGACGAAGAGTAAGGTGCGCTAGGTCATTGTCGTGCACTCAACTATGCCGTTGGAGTTGATGGACTCATTTTACCTTCGAAGCTTCCGTTGTTATCTTAGTTAGATGGCCTTCAGCCATATTATTGTAATAAGTACTCTCTTTTGAGACATTCGATGTAATAAGTGTGTGATTGAACTCTGTTATAAATCCTAGAGTACCGTGTGTGTCAGCATTACCGATCCAGGGATGACACATATACACAGAGATTTGACTGTTTGAGGTCGGATCGCTAGAAGATGGTATCAGAGCACACGCTGACTGTAGGACGCGACCACTAAGATAAGCCATAGGACACTCTTCTCTACTCATTTCTGACTCTTCTCCACTTTCTACTCCATAGATGGCGGACCCAAGGAACAAGTTTGCTCAACCAGATGAAGACACCCCTTTTGGACGACACTTGAAGGAGGCCACTAGATACCTGAACATCGGAATACCAAGCTTCACCGAGGCCTACACCACCACTCCACCGGAAGAAGAGCGCTGGACAATACGAGTACATGTTTCAGGAAGGACATTCACACCAGTTACGGAGCCCATAGAGTTTCCTTTGATGCACCAACCCGGAGTCTAGGAAAGAGCATGGCAGCTCACATCGCCATGGGACACATGGACGAAGCTTACTACAAGGATCTTAATGACACCATCTACCAGATATGTGGACGCCAAGATGAGAAATGGTAGATGATTTGCACCAGGAGGGACAAGTCCATTGCAGCCTACATCCAGGAGTTGAACCAACACATTCGTCGTCAGGAGAACCAGATGTGCGCCAGCATGATATACCTAAAGAAGGTGATGACCAGGAACATGGAGCTAGAAGAGGAACTCAAGTCTACACGCGATGAATATGAAGAGGAAATTGCAGTACTACTGGAGAAGAATGAAGACCTGAAGAAGAAGCTAGGAGTATTCATGGGAGACCCTGTGCCAGGAGGTGACGACCATCCCGAAGACTACATCATCATCGACGACACCGACTCCGCCCCCGACGGTGATGATGATTATGAAGACGAAGCTAGAGCAGATATCATGGAGTCTTCTTCCGATGGAAATTTCTAGTCGACCACCATATTATCAGTAGTATTCCCCCATGTATATAGTAGTAGTCCGAGTATTTTGTAACGGTAGCTAGATCGATTGTATGCCCTTGTTTGAATTGAGTGGTGTGGTATGAATGTGTTTGTCTCATGTGCATATGGGTAGTGCTTTCTCTTTATACCCCACTCTATTCTATTCTCACCCCTCTAAACCTATCAGATGCCTCCGAGACGTGACCCTGGATTTGTCTTCCCGCCGGAGCTCACTCTGTTGATCCAACAACAGAATGCCTTGATGCAACTATTAGTCCAGAACCAAGGCAACAACAACAATAACAACCCACCGCCACCACCTCTAGTTGACAACTTAGCCCGTTTTCTGAGGTTGAATCCGCCGGTGTTTTCCAGTAGCACCGAGCCGATTGTTGCTGATGACTAGCTCCGCAGGATTGGAAGGGAGCTGACCACCGCAGGTTGCGTAGATGCTGAGAAGGTGCGCTTTGCCGCACATCAATTGGATGGACCAGCAACCTCATGGTGGGAGAATTACACAACTACTTTTCCCATAGCCAATGTCACATGGGATCAGTTTCAGCAAGCTTTCCGCACAGCCCATGTCTCAACTGGAGCAATGAGTATGAAGAAACGTGAGTTTTGCAACTTACGCCAGGGGAATCGTACTGTGGGGTAGTACGTGGATGAGTTTAGTAAGTTAGCTCGCTATGCCCCGGATGATGTGGCCATAGATGCCGCGAAGTAGGGGAAGTTTATGGAAGGGCTGAATGATGAGCTGAGCATGCAGTTGATGGTGGAAACATTCAATAACTACCAGGATTTGGTAGACAGGGCCCTTATGATTGAAGGCAAGCAGCAACAGATAGAGAGCAGCAAAAGGAAGTATGGACAAGGGAAGTACAATTCTGGAGCTCAGTAGAAGCCTCATTTTACCCCGAACTTGGGAGGACACACTCATAACCATGGAGGCCATACCCATAATGGAGGGAGTTTGCATAACCACAGTGGCCCTAAGAATGGGAATGGGAATGGAGGAAGCAACGGACAGAACCGTTCCAACCCAGCAACACCCATCAGGAAGGATCTAAGTCACATTACTTGTTTCAAGTGCGGGAAGACTGGACACTACGCCACTGAATGTCCTGAAGCAAAGAATGGAAATGGCAATGGAAGCTCAGGGAAGAAGCCAAACCCTTTCACCAGAGGTCAGATGAACCACATCAATGTGGAGGAGGTTGAAGAACAACCTGATGCAGTGATCGGTAAGTTTTTGATTAAGTCATTTACCACTCTCGTTCTTTTTGACACTGGTGCATCACATTCATACATATCAAGGCAATTTGTGGACAAGTTTAAGTTGCCAACCTTAGCCCTTAGGTCACCCATATTAGTAAGCTCGCCAGGAGCAGAGTATATGGCCAGCCGATGGTGTGATCGGTTACCCCTAGCCATTGGTAGCCACGTTTTCCCCTCAGACCTAATAATTTTGGACTCCCAAGGATTGGATATAATATTAGGCATGGATTGGTTATCGAAGTATGGAGGAAACATCGATTGTGCTAGTAAGTCAATTTTCCTTACCACCCCGGAGGGAAAAAGGATCAAGTACGTGTCTAGGCATGCGCCAAGGAGGACCCAAGTGAATTCTCTCTCGGGAGTTGTTCAGGAAGAAGTGCATGTTGTGAAGGATTACCCGGATGTATTTCAAGAGGAATTACCAGGCATGCCGCCAGGTCGAGACATTGAGTTTTTGATAGAGCTATTGCCAGGCACCGGACCAATATCGAAGAGACCGTATTGGATGCCCGCAAATGATCTGGAGGAAATTAAGAAGCAGATTAAGGAGTTATTGGAGAAAGGTTATATCCGACCAAGTTCATCACTGTGGGGAGCCCTAGTGCTCTTAGTTGAGAAGAAGGATGGATCTTTGAGAATGGTTGTTGATTATCGGGCGTTGAATGAAGTGACGATCAAAAACAAGTACCCACTACCGATGATCAATGATCTATTTGACTAGTTGCAAGGAGCTAAAGTATTCTCCAAGATCGATCTTCGATCAGGATACCCCTAGTTGAAGATCCGGGAACATGATATACCTAAGACAACTTTTACCACAAGGTATGGGCTATATGAGTACACGGTCATGTCATCTGGATTGACTAATGCCCCTGCCTATTTTATGAGTATGATGAACAAGGTATTCATGGAATTCTTGGATAAGTTTGTTGTGGTGTTCATTGATGATATTTTGGTATACTCGAAGAATGAAGAGGAACACAAGGAACACTTGTGCTTAGTTCTCGAGAAGCTCAGGGAACATCAGCTATTTGCCAAGTTCAGCAAGTGTGAGTTTTGGTTGAAGGAAGTTGGATTCCTTGGACATTTTATATCAGGAGAAGGTATAGCCATAGACCCTACCAAGGTTCAGTCTATCACTGAGTGGTTGGCACCCACCTTAGTTGGAGAGATCCACAGTTTTTTAGGACTCGCAGGATATTACAGGAGGTTCATTGAGAATTTCTCCAAGATTGCGAAACCCATGTCAGAGTTGTTGAAGAAAGACACCAAGTTCAAATGGACCGAAGATTGTGAGGCCGGTTTTCAGGAGTTGAAGAAACGTTTGGTTACAGCCACAGTGCTGATTCTTCCGGATATATGCAAGGATTTCCAAGTTTATTGCGACGCTTCTCGCTTGGGACTTGGAGGTGTACTTATGCAAGACGAAAGAGTTGTTTCATATGCCTCACGGCAGCTTCGACCTCATGAGTTGAATTATGCCACACATGATTTGGAGTTAGCAGCCGTAGTGCATGCGCTAAAGACCTGGAGACATTTTCTGATTGGAAACAGATGTTATGTGTACACTGATCACAAGAGTTTGAAGTACATTTCCACGCAGAAGGAGTTGAATCTTAGGCAGGGGAGATGGTTGGAGCTCGTAAAGGATTACAATATGAAGTTGCATTATCATCCAGGAAAGGCCAATGGCGTAGCAGATGCTTTGAGCCGCAAGAGTTATTCCAATACCATTGTAAGAGGAGGATTACCGCATGAGTTAGTTGATGATCTCAAGGAACTTCGTTTGGAGATAGTTCCAAGAGGTTTTGTTGCAGCAATGGAGGTTCAGTCTACATTATTGGGAAAGATTCGAGAAGCTCAAAAGGATGATAAGGAAATTGCTGAAATTAAGGAGAACATGAGCAAAGGAAAAGCCAAAGGTTTTCATGAGGATGAGCACGAAACTTTATGGTTTGAGGATCGTGTATATATGCCCAATAATGCGGAGATCAGGAAGTTAATACTTCAGGAAGCTCATGACTCGCCATATTCGATTCACCCCGGAAACACCAAGATGTTTTTGGATTTGAAGGAACGTTTCTAGTGAACTGGTATGAAGAAGGATATTGCCGACTATGTAGCAGTATGCGATGTATGTCAGAGAGTGAAGGCAGAACATCAGGAGCCAGCCGGATTATTACAGCCTATGCCGATACCCGATTGGAAGTGGGATAAACTTGGCATGGATTTCATCAACGGATTGCCCAGGACCCGATCATGATATGATTCTATCAGGGTAGTAGTTGATCGCTTGACCAAGGTAGCTCACTTTATCCCAGTGAAAACCACCTATACAAGCGCGAAGTTGGCCAAGATATATATGACCAGGATTGTATGTCTGCATGAAGTTCCAAGGACCATCGCATCAGATAGAGGGACACAGTTTACCTCGAAGTTTTGGAATGAGCTGCACCAGACTTTGGGTACTAGGCTGGACTTCAGTACAGCATTTCATCCGTTGATAAATGGACAGACCGAGAGAGTCAATCAGATTCTGGAGGACATGTTGAGAGCCTGTACGCTAGATTATGGATCTAGTTGGGATGACAATTTACCTTACGCAGAGTTCTCATACAACAACAGTTATCAGGCTAGTTTGAAGATGTCCCCTTTTGAAGCCTTGTATGGAAGGAGATGCAGGACACCGTTGATGTGGGATGAAGTTGGAGACCGTCAGTTGTTTGGACCAGATTTGATCAAAGAGTCTGAAGAGAAGGTTAAGTTGATCCGAGATAGACTGAAGGTAGCTCAGTCCAGACAGAAGAGTTATGCCGATACTAAACGCAAGGAGGTAGTCTATGAAATTGGAGATCGAGCATATCTTTGGGTGTCACCACTTCGAGGAGTTAAATGATTTGGAGTTAAGGGAAAGTTAGCCCTAAGATTTGTAGGGCCATACCAAGTTCTGGAACGTATGGGAGAGGTTGCCTACAAGTTGGAGTTACCCGAAGGATTGTCAGGAGTTCATGATGTGTTTCACATTTCCCAGTTGAAGAAGTGCCATGCTAAGATGGCCGATATTCCTCTATGAGATACAGTGCCCCTGGAAGCAATTCAGTTGGAGAGTGATCTAACCTACGAGGAGAAACCCGTCAAGATTCTTGAGTTTGCTAGCCGAGTTACCCACAACAAGGTTATCAAATTTTGCAAAATTCAGTGGAGCCACCATACCGAGGACGAAGCCACCTGGGAGCGAGAAGAAGACCTACGAAAAGACCACCCACACCTATTCTCTAGCCAACCCGAATCTCGAGGGCGGGATTCATCTTAAGGGGGGGGGGGTAGGTTTGTAACATCCCAATTTTCAATTTGGATGTTATACATAGGTCATCATATGCATATCATATTCTATTTTACATATTTGGTTGTGATCCTAGAAATATTAAGCAACTCAAGGACCCAAGGAGAGAGTTGGGGATTTCACAAATTTTCATATTTGAATTTTCTCAAACTTGAAAAGAGGATCAATTTGATTTTAACATTTTTCTCTCTAATTACTTCCAATATTTAAAATAAAAGAGAGAAGATAATATGACTTCTTCAAAAGAAAGGAATATTGGAGTAGAAAATTTAAAATCAAATTTATATTTTATTTGGATTTTATTTCTATTTTATTTGAATTTAGAAAAATATGCATTTTTGAAAATTGCATTTTTAGGCCAGAAAAATGTTCACTTGGTTCTAAATAATAGGTTTAGACGGTGAAAATTGTTTCTAGTATTTTTAGAATTTCTTTTATATTTTATTAGGATTTTTCTTCGGGCAGAATTTTATTTTTATTTTTTTAAATCTTCTTCCTACCCGACTGGGCCGAAGGCCCAGCTGAGCACGCCGGCCCGCGTCGCTCGCCGCCTTCCTCCCGCGCGAGGAGTTCGCGCCGCTGCCGGAGCTCGAGTCCGAGCCGGACTCCGCCCCGGCGCCCCCTCTCGCAAGCTGCAACCCCCCCTTCGCCCTTTAAATACCGCCCACCCCGCCGCCTCCTACCTCACCTTGTCCCACCGCCGCAGCCGCCGTCGTAGCCGCACCGCCGCCCACCGTTGCTGCAGCCGCTGCCTAGCGCTGCCACCCACCGCCCGACGCTGCGCCGCCCAAGCCGCCGTCCGCCCGAGCCGCGCCGCCGGCGGAGCTCGAGTCCGAGCCGGACTCCGCCCTGGTGCCCCCTCCCGCAAGCTGCAACCCCCTCGCCCTTTAAATACCGCCCACCCCGCCGCCTCCTCCCTCACCTCGCCCCGCCGCCACAGCCGCATCGCTGCCCACCTCTGCTGCAGCCGCCGCCTAGCACCACGACCCACCGCCCGACGCTGCGCCGCCGCCCGCCAGAGCCGCGCCGCCTTGCCATTCATTGGAAAACCGCCGCCGCCCGCTGGTTTTTCGCTGGTTTTAGGTATAAAACCTAGATCGGTTTTTTAGGGTTTTGTCGTTTTTTCTTTTCGGTTCGACGGTTTAGATCGGTTTATTTTATTTTTTAGGGTTCGCTTGTTAGCGAACGTTTACTTTTTAGCTCGTTTAAACGAACACGTTCGTTCCTTTGGTTCTTCTAGTGAACGTTCGTTTGATAGTTTTTTCTTTTTATTTTATTTTTGGCCAGGGACCTATCCGTGATTTCTTTTCTCACAGATTAGTCCCTAATCTTCAAACCCTCGCAACTTTTTGCTCATTCGTCCAAATCCAGTGAAACCAATGCCAAAATCTTCGTCTTGTTACCCTCTTTCCAGATAATCAACTTGAACATAGTTTTGGCAATTTAAAATTTGGTTTCAAGCAGATTTGATTTTAAACTTCTTTTGATCGTAGTTTGAGTTTCGTAGCTCCGATTTGGTTGATTCTTTTTGCGAATCGAAGATCTTCAGTGGAACTTTCAGTTTGAATCTTTTCATTTGAGTTTTACCCTTGCATCCTATGTTTTATTGCTTATGTATGTTATTGTTTGTTCGATAGAATTTCTGGAGTGTGAAGCGTGCTACTATGAGTCACTAGGGTTTTCAGATCGTCAGCAAGGCAAGTAACACTTTGATCATACCCCTTATTACCCAGTTTTTATGCATTAGTTCAATCCTCAAACACTGCATGGTTAGGACTTGAATACTTGTGGGTACTAGGAAGTAGTGATGAGGTAGTACCTATTGTCTTTATTTCAAATCCTGGGAGTTACTTCTACGTTATGCTTATACTGCTATGCTATGCTAGTAGACATGGTTTGGATTGAGTGATCCATGACAGATGTGAGAGTTTAATTAATGGTTAAACTTAAGGTGGCTACTTTAATACACATCTGGGAGGATTGGTTGAGGCACCCTGGAGCACCCAGTGGTTGTCTGGGCACCTGGAGCAATCCAGTGTTGTCCTGGGATATCCTGGAGTACCCGTGTGATCATCCTACGGTTTGCCACCCAGGCACAAAGGGATCATAAGATTATTCATGCTGGAAACTTCCATGTGCAGCCACAAGCCATTATGGGCTCTGGCATAGTTAAGTAAGTCGTGTGACCTCTTTCAGTGGTAGGCTAGTAGATGTAGGGGATGTAGGTGGTAATGTCTACCCAGAGTAAAGAGTTAATACTTTTGAAAGACTGTGTCTCGGTCATCCGTTTCTCAAACACCATGTAGTGCGAGAAATCCAACAAAGGAGATCGAGTCTTGTGGGGAAAAGTGCGCTAACCTCTGCAGAGTGTATAAACTAATGGGAAAATTTTGTTTTTGCCACTCTAGATTTTGCCAATTTTCCTTATGCCACTCTAGATTTTGACATTTCAGTTCTGCCACTCTTAGCTTTTGACAATTATCACAATTTCCATTCCATGGCAAAACCAAAATAAATTAGAGTGGCAGTTGTGATACATTGTCAAAAGCTAGAGTGGCAAAAGTGAAATAAAATTAATTTGCTATTGCCACATAATGGCAATTGTGATATTTTTCAAAAGCTAAGAGTGGCAATACTGAAATGTCAAAATCTAGAGTGGCATAAGGAAAATTGGCAAAATCTAGAGTGGCAATTTTTTCCCCTAAACTAATCATGGTTAGCCGTGTCCCCGGTTATGGATATCTTGAGTATCTGGTATTTGAATTATTGATTTGATCTCATCACTCTATTTAATTAATTTGTTGGGTTGATGATTACTTAATTTGGGATTGAGTTGGAGGAACCTTCTCAATGTTTTCAACAAACTTTGTAGTTAAATAAAATCTATTCCTTTGTTGTAGGAAAACACTAGCTTTCTGCAAAAACAACCATAGAGCCTCCACCAGCCAAATATGCATATAGTTATAGCTGTTACATGTTCATTGCTCTATAGTGTTATTTTGCCAGCATATTCCATGTGCTGACCTACACAGGCTGCATCGTATTATGTTGCAGAGTTTTCAGACGAAGAGTAAGGTGCGCTAGGTCGTTGTCGTGCACTCATCTTGCTGTTGGAGTTGATGGACTCATTTTACCTTCGAAGCTTCCGTTGTCATCTTAGTTAGATGGCCTTCAGCCATATTATTGTAATAAGTACTCTCTTTTGAGACATTCGATGTAATAAGTGTGTGATTGAACTCTGTTATAAATCCTTGAGTATTGTGTGTGTCAGCATTACCGATTCAGGGATGACACATATACATAGAGATTTGACTGTTTGAGGTCGGATCGCTACACGTGGTGAGTACAAAGATTCGCGTGCATGTCCCACATGCAAGCATCCACGATACAAGCGCAGGAGAGCAAAGGACAAGTACAAATTGGACGACGAGATCAATACAGGAATCCCGTTCAAGGTTGTTTGGTACTTGCCTTGAATTCCAAGATTGATGCGTTTGTTTGCAAACTCTAGAGAAGCAAAGAGGTTGCGATGGCATCATGATGAGCGAATTGCTGATAGGTTTATGAGGCACCCGAAAGATGGGGCTCAGTGGGAATTAATCGACAAAAAGTTTGAAAAATTTGCCAAGGATCCTAGAAGTATAAGGCTCAGGGAGTGTACTAACGGGATGAATCCTTTTGGCGATATGAGCACCAATAACAGCACATGGCCGGTGCTTCTGTGCATATATAACCTAGCTCCTTGGTTGTGTATGAAGAAAAAATACATTATGATGTCAATGATTATCCAAGGCCTGAAGCAACCTATAAATGACATCAACATTTACTTTCAGCTACTGGTAGAAGAACTGCTGACAGTGTGGATAGATGCGCCTGCTATAAAATATTATGATGCTTACAGAAAGGAGATTTTCGATCTACATGCGATGCTGGTGCACACCATTCAAGATATGCTGGCATTAGGAAACACACCGGGGCTGAAAACAAAGGGAGATGTAGGGTGTGTCACACGCATGGATAGGACAGCTAGCAGAAGACTTCCCAACTCACGCAAAATAGTGTATTTGCGTAATCGTAGGTTCTTGTGAAAAAATCACCCATACTGAAAGATGAAAGCTGAATTTGATGGTACGGTAGAGGCAGGTGCGGGCCCAAGACCCTATGATGGGGAGGTGGTCCACAACATGGCTAAAAAATTTAATGTTGTGCTTGGCAAGAACCACCCTTTGATGGTGAAACAAACACCCAAGGGTCAATTGTTTAAGAAGAAATCGGTGTTCTGGAAATTACCTTACTGGGAGATTCTACGTGTACATCACTGCATCGATGTCATGCATGTAGAGAAGCACGTATGTGAAAGCATCCTTGGTACCCTGCTCAAGATTAAAGGTAAAAGAAAGGATGGTGATGGTTCACGGCTCGATATGCTTGCTGATCAATCAAAACGCAAGAGTGAAGCAGAAGATGATGACAAATTCATCAAAGCTCGCCAGAGTTACAATGTCAGTACAAAAGAAGCAACACAGTTCTTCACCTATTTGTTGTCACTTAAGACACCCTCTTCCTACTGCGCAAACATCAGAAGGCTCGTGGATGTGAGCTCAGGTAAAATGAAGTTGGTACACATGAAGTCACATGATTGCCACATAATGTTGACACAAATCCTCCCGGTGGCCATCAGGAATCTGATGGAAAAAGATATAAGAAACACACTCACTGACCTCTGTGATTTCTTCAACCAACTATGGCAGAAAGTTGTAAATCCTGAAGAGTTGGATCATATGCAAGATGATATTGCAAGAATATTGTCCAACCTAGAGATGTTTTTCCCACCGTCATTCTTTGATGTCATGGTCCATCTCACTGTGCACCTTGTCGACGAGATAAAGTATTGTGGTCCTGAAGCGCTTTTGTCGGAACCAAAACCATCCAGAGGCAAGCATCCTACAAGGTTATACCGCGGAGGAGGTGGTTGAGTTTTGCATCGAATACATGAAACAAAGACCTATAGGTTTGCCCCTCTCTCGCCACAAGGGAAGGCTGAAAGGTAAGCCGGTCCTTGCTGGCACACAAATGGCTGCACCCAGATAATTGGCAGAGAAAGCCCATTTGACGGTACTGCTTAACAACCCAGTTCTCATCACTTATGCCGAAGAACACTTGGCGGAGATACACCAAAGCTTCTTACCAATGGTGCCTTCATCAGATGTGGAGATGAAGGAGCACACTAAGAACTACGCCGAATGGCTGAAGAATCGTTTGGCACAAGGATCCATCGATGACATTGCTACGTGGTGGGCACAAAAGCCATCACCTACGGTGTTGACGTACCAAGCATATGACATAAATGGATAGACGTTCTACACTGAGGAACGTGATCAGAAGACCTCGTATCAGAACAGCTTTGTTCGAATAGAATGCATGACTGTAAATGAAGTTGATAAAAGGGTATACTATGGAACCATCAAAGAGATTTGGGAGCTTGACTATGTGAAAGTTAAGGTGGCATTATTCAGGTGCGCATGGATCCCTCTTGGCCAGGTAAGGATTGATGAGTACAGGAAGACCTGTGTTAACAGGACAACGATGGCATATCACGCGGACCCATTCATTCTTGCCAGCGATGCTACCCAGATTTTCTTTGTGGAAGACCCCTTGCATAAGAACGGCCATTTAGCGATGCATGGGAACAGAAGGGTACTGGGTGTCGACGATGTTGCTGATGAGGATGAGTACGATGAATTTGATGAGTTGCCAGCCAAGGGATCATGCACCCGTGTAACAGAGCAGCGTAAAATCATCAAAAACCCCAAGTTCATTCGGGGTCAACTTAATGATCCCAGATCCCCCATGTACATGGGAATTAAGCCGCAAGACTAGTCTTTATGCCTACCCTGCAACTTAATTCATTCAATTTAGAACTGTCACGTGTATTGAATTTGTGAGTTATGCCCGGTTTTCTGTTGATGTAAGAGCCGTTAATATGTTGACCTTGATATGCTGTCAGCTCAGGCAATGAATATGAACTGTTTTTTGTTGTTATTATTATTATATCATAGAGGTAGCACACTCAATTGATCTCACTACAGTATGTGTGAACCAAAATATGCAATATGGTTCGTTGATGAAAGCCATGTGCCGACCAAACCCCTCCACCCCGCCCACGATCTGAGTCATGCTTTCTGATTGGCTAGAACCCAAACCCCATGGATCATACGTCTGCACCGTTGGATGCTCCCAGATCGAACGACGATCCTCATCCCTTTCGACAACACATGCAATTCCGGTTGTAATTTTATTTTTATGCACAAAATGCACGTTAATCTCAAAAAATGTCTTAAATATAGCTAACGATACCTAAAATGCGCCAGAAAACCAAACCTGTGGTATAATGGTGATTGTGTACCGTGGAAATTTTTATGAGGCCAAACGATGAAGTCATCGGCCGCAGGAGTTTGAATTGACACGTCTCCTTTTGGAAAACGATGATCCTTCATGTGAGATGCTCCGGTTTGGAAGGAGCGGTCATCAAAACTTGTGCCAAACTTTACCAACTTTTTTCCATGGGGCCGTGAGAGCACACCATGGGCACACATCGATTTCAATGATGTCTGAACTCCATCTGAATTTCCTGTAATTAAAATACCAACTAGGCCTACGCTAGTGGCCGCACCTCGCGGCCGAAATGTTTCCCGGCTTCTCGAACAAACACATGCAAACTCACAAAGCGACACACAAATGATTTGTACACCTTCTTTTCTAGGCTGATAGTAAGGGGGTATCATAGCTAGTATCATGCATGCCAACTAGGCAATTTTGATGAGCTGTCATAGAATTAATTAAATGAAGAAAGAGAGGGTTAAGTATCATATCATGAAATCGTATCATAATAAATGCTATGCTACTATGTGTCATGCATGACAATATAAATAAAGTACTACATATGATACTAGCCACTCTATGATACTATGCATTAGAGCAAGTAGACAATAGAGTGACATAAGACTAGCCACAATGGGTAGTAACATAGAATGTTACTAGCTAGTCTATGTTACTACCTCTATAGTGGGGAGTAACATATGTGTAGTAACATGCAACACTTCATTTATTAGGCTATAGACTCACCTTGCCTTGAGATGTGTGATGTTACTCATACTACTAGTAACTAGCTATGTTACCACTTTCATCTCTTTCTTCATTTATTGCTTGCCACATCATCTACTTTATCTAGATACGTGTGATGTTACTACCTATGTTACTCCCACTGTGGGTAGTGTAAGCAGGCTATAAGGAATAGAATAATATATATGTGCTTATTAGTTGGAGGAGAAGAGAAGCGGGCTCTTGGTTTGTAGAGCCAGCTGCAACACGAGACCCAAGACAATTTGCGAGGATGTAAGGTGGGCCAACTATTTATAAACTAGTACGTATTTAAAACTTATTATTGTACATGCCCGCTAAGAGGTTGGCTGTATATGACATGGGAACTTCTGTGTCGCCCCCGATTCAATCGTACACTAATCATACACACAAACGTGTACGATCAAGATCAGGGACTCACGGGAAGATATCACAACACAACTCTACAAATAGAATAAGTTATACAAGCATCATATTACAAGCCAGGGGCCTCGAGGGCTCGAATACAAGAGCTTGATCATAGACGAGTCAGCGGAAGCAACAATATCTGAGTACATACATAAGATAAACAAGTTTGCCTTAAGAAGGCTAGCACAAACTGGGATGTAGATCGAAAGAGGCGCAGGCCTCCTACCTGGGATCCTCCTAAACTACTCCTGGTCGTCGTCAGCGGGCTGCACGTAGTAGTAGGCACCTCCCGAGTAGTAGTAGTCGTCGTCGACGGTGGCATCTGGCTCCTGGGCTCCAACGTCTGGTCGCAGCAATCGAGTATAGAAAGGGGGAAAAGAGGGAGCAAAGCAACCGTGAGTACTCATTCAAAGTACTCGCAAGCAAGGAGCTACACTACATATGTATGCATTGGTATCAAATGGAATAAGGGTATCATATGTGGACTGAACTGCAGAAAGCCGGAATAAGAGGGGGATAGCTAGTCCTTTCGAAGTCTACGCTTCTGGTAACCTCCATCTTGCAGTAGGAGAAGAGAATAGATGGTAAGTTCACCAAGTAACATCGCATAGCATAATCCTAACCGATGATCCTCCCCTCGTCGCCCTGTGAGAGAGCGACCACCGGTTGTATCTGGCACTTGGAAGGGTGTGTTTTATTAAGTATCCGGTTCTAGTTGTCATAAGGTCAAGGTACAACTCCAGGTAGTCCTTTTACCGAGGGACACGGCTATTCGAATAGATCAACTTCCCTGCAGGGGTGCACCACATTTCCCAACACGCTCGATCCCCTTTGTCCGGACACACTTTTCTGTGTCATGCCCGGCCTCGGAAGATCAACACGTCGCAGCCCTACCTAGGCACAACAGAGAGGTCAGCACGCTGGTCTAAATCCTATGGCGCAGGGGTCTGGGCCCATCGCCCATTGCACACCTGCATGTTGCGTACGCGGCCGGAGAGCAGACCTAGCAACCTCCATTACAAAGGAAGTTGCGTTACGCGGTCCAACCCGGCGCGTGCCGCTCAGTCGCTGACATCACGAAGGCTTCGGCTGATACCACGATGTCGAGTGCCCATAACTGTCCCTGCGTAGATGGTTAGTGCGTATAGGCCAATGACCAGACTTAGATCAAATACCAAGATCTCGTTAAGCGTGTTATTTTGAAATAACCACGGACGCCGACCAGGGCCAGGCCCACCTCTCTCCTAGGTGGTCTCTACCTGCCCTGTCGCTCCGCCACAAAGTAACAGTTGGGGGCCTTCGGGAACTCAGGCCCACCTCTACCGGGATGGAGCCACCTGCCCCTTCAGCCCCCAACATCAGAATCACTCGCGGGTACTCCTACGAGCTGACCCGACTTTAGTCACCACCTGTATAGCATGTATGTATAAGTATATACCCGTGATCACTTCCCGAGTGATCACGACCCGATAGTATAGCATGGCATACGGACAAGAATGTAGGGCCACGGATGATAAACTAGCATCCTATACTAAGCATTAGGATTGTAGGTAAAGGTAACAACAGTAGTAGCAAGGACAGGCTATGCATCAGAATAGGATTAACGGAAAGCAGTAACATGCTACACTACTCTAATGCAAGCAGTATAGAGAAGAGTAGGCGATATCTGGTGATCAAGGGGGGGGGGGCTTGCCTGGTTGCTCTGGCAAGAGAGAGGGGTCGTCAACACCGTAGTCGTGCTGGGTAGCAGCGGGTCGGTCTCGGTGTCTAGCGAGAGAAGAGGGGGAAGAAACAATAAATATAATGCAAACAAATGCATGACGATGCATGACATGACAAAGCGTGACGCTAGGTGTGCCCTAACGCGGTACGAGGTGGTACCGGTGAAGGGAGGAAACATCCGGGAAAGTATTCCCGGTGTTTCGCATTTTTGGACAGATGAACCAGAGGGGGAAAGTTGCGTGTTCGCTATGCTAGGGATGTGTGGCGGACGAACGGGCTGCGTATCCGAATTCGCCTCGTCGTTGTGAGCAACTTTCACGTTGAAAATAATTTAATCCGAGTTACGGATTAAAATATATGATTTTCTAAAGATTTTATTATTATTCTGAAATTATTTTTAATTCGAAAATAAATGCTAAATTGCTAGGCGCACCCAGCACAGTGTACAGAAAAGTGTACTTGGTGGCTGACAGGTGGGCCGGAGGGACCCAGTTGACCAGTCAACGTTTGACTGGTCAACAGGGGTGGGACCCCCCTGTCATTGACTGTTTTAGTCTACTCTAACAGTTTAGTTAGTTATTTGTTTAGTTTAATTAATCAAAACTAATTAAGTTAATATTAATAATAATTATTATCATTAATTCTTTAATTATTTTTTCCTTTTTTTATGGAAACGTTCTGGAGGCGGGGCCCTCCTGTCATAGGCCCCAGGGGCCTGTGGGCCGGGCGTGCTACGGGCGTGCGGGTGCAGGGGCGCTAGCGCCCGGCCCGAATGGGCACCGATGCGGGAGCGAACGCCGGCAGCGGGAGCCGATGCAGCCGGCCGGCGCGGGCGTTGCCGGTGCCGTGGACGCGGGCGACGAACGGCGCGGCGCAACGGAGCAGCGGCTCACTAGGCAGAGCGGCGGAGGCGGGATGGCGCGACGAGTGCAGCGAGCACGCGTGCCGGAGCCAGGTGGAGCAGTGGCGGCGCGGGCAGCGCGAGCGTGCGCGTGAGGGAGTAGCGGGGCGCGACGGTGCAGCAGCGGTTGCGGCAGCGGGAGCGGGCACGCGCGGCTGGGCGCAGGTGGGTGCGGCCAGGGCGCGGAGGGAGTGGAGCAGGCGCAGGGGAGCAGAACTCTGGGCGCGACCACGGGAGGTCGTGGGCGCGACGATCACGTCCCCGGAGCGAGGCAGGGCGCGGCCACGGCGCGCACGGGCCGCGGGGACACGTGGGCAGGGCGAACAGAGGAAGGCCCGGGGCGCGGGCGGGCGGCTTGCAGGGCGCGGCCGGCGCGGGTGTAGGTGCGCGAGCACGCGCGCGCTTCGTTGCGGGGAGGCCCGGTGAGCACGGTGCGATCGACGTGGAGCAGGCGGAGCGGAGGACCGAGCGGCGCGGTGGCGACAACGGGCGAGGCCAGCGAAGCCAGCGGGCGGCGCGCGCGCGGTGGCTGCCGGGGCGACGCACGGGTGCGGGGAGGGAGAGAGAGAGGAGGGAGGGGCGCGCGCTCACGGGGGGTTTGTAGGGATCGGGGCAACGGGAGGGGGGCGAGGAGGAGGACGGAGACGGGTGCAGGGGAGGAAGCAGGCCGGCGAGGCCGTCCGGCGAGGCGAGCTCCAGGCGCGGGGCGGCGTCAGGCATCAAGGCGACCTCCTCCTCTCGATCCCGATCCAATCGGGGGAGAGGGAGGAGGAAGGAGATATTTTGCGGGGGGAGTGTGGGGGTGTCGGTGGAGTGGGAGGGGGAAGTGGATAAGGAGGAGTGGGGGAGTGGCCGGCTGGGCCTAATGAGTCAGCTAGCTGGGCCTTCTGGCTCAGTTGACCAGGGGGCCTTTTCTTTAGTTTAGTTTTTTTCTTTTGTATTTTCTTTTCTTTTATTTATTTACTTTTCTGTTTTAAATTATTTTAAATTATTTAGGCCTTTTATAAAAATGTGTTCACTACACCATAAATTCCTAGGCATTTATTTGCACACATCGAACATTTTTGTTTTAGTTTTTGAAAACTTTTATTATTTAACCTTATTTTAAATTTGAATTTGAATCGGTTTTGAACTAGTGATAGGTTAGCAACAGTAACCATGGTGACGTGGCTTGATTAGCGTTGGATTACTGTAGCACGATTATCCGGGCGTTACAACTTCTTATAGCCGACCCTTGGCTGTATTATTAACCATGCTCTTAGTGAGGTAGCTAGCATATCATAGACGACTAGCTAGTATCAGACTAGCCACAGTGGGAGTAATACTTCAGCAGTAACATCGACTCCAACTAAGCAAACTTGCTTATGTGGCAATAAGTTAATGAGGAGAGAGATAGTTTCAGTAACTTAGCTAGTTAATTTAACATCACATGTCCCAATGCAATATGAGTCTATAACCTAATAAATAAAGCTTTGCATGACACTACACTTACGTTACTACCCACTATGAAGATAGTAAATAGTTTAGGGATATGTGTATGTTACTCTCCGTTGTGGCTAGTCTCACACTCCCTCCTTTCCGGTTTAGGCTGGTTGTAATGGTAGCATCATAAGCGGTATCATGCATGCCAACTAGACTTTCTGGATGATATGGCACACAATTAAACGAGGAAAGAGAGGATGTGGTATCATATCATGATACCGTGTCATATTAACTGTTGTACTACTACTTTGTGTGATGCATGACAATTAATAAGGCAACCTAAGATACTAACTTATGATACTATGCATTATGGAAGTAGCTAGTATCATACACTATCATATGCATGATACTAGTATACTATGATACTCCCCATTACAACCAGTCTTATAGGGCTCAATTCAAAAATCTCACTAACCAAGGTAGATGGTGAGTGGTGGAATACTTGGTAGTTTGCAAAAACACCCAATTAATGCTTTTGGTTTCCTCAAAAAATTATGTTTTTCAATGTATTAATTGCAATACATGCATGCATATAGTACATGCATTGGTCAACTTTCTCTTAATACTTGCATGCAATGATATAATGCACCTTGGAATCTGGACATGTGATGGAGAACAACCAAATTAAGCCTTATAAAATGGAAAAACTAAAATTTTGAGATAAGCCTATAAACTGGAAAGGAGGGAGTATATATGCATGATACTAGTATATGATCGGCAATACCTCCGTAATGCGCGCATGCATAGTATCATAAGTTAGTATATTAGGTTGCCTTATTAATTGCCATGCATGACACAAAGTAGTACACCATTTAATATGATACGGTATCATGATATGATACCACACCCTCTCTTTCCTCATTTAACTGTGTGCCACATCATCCAAAAAGTCTAGTTGGCATGCATCATACCACTTGATACTCCCATATTACGACCAGCCTTATTAGGGTGGCCATAGTGGGGGTATCATAGCCGGTATCATGCACTCGAGAATAGAAAATATGATGATGTGGCAAAGAAGCAGTAACATAGGTAGATACCGTAACGTATATATATAATAAATGCTATACTACTTTGTGTCATGCATGGGCATAAATACGGTCATCTATTATATATACTACTCTATGATACTATATATGCACTATGAAGGTACGTACGTAGTATCATATACTAGTATCATATGCATGATACTATATATATAGTATATGATACTCCCCACTATATAAGGCTGGCCATAGTGGTGGTATCATAGTCGACGATGTCATGCACTCGGAAATAGCAAGTATGCTGATGTGGCAAAAAATTAAATATATATAAAGAGGGTTAGAGTAACCTATAGGTAGATACCGTATCATGTTAACTGCGATGCTAATTTGTGTCATGCATGGCAATAAATATGACCAATATATGATACTATACTCTATGTATTATACTATGCGCTATAATTAATTAAAGGTAGTATCATACATTAGTATCATATATACTGTATATTCATGATACTAGTATATGACACTCTCCACTATACTTGTGATTTCTTACTGTGGGAAAAAATTGGAGGCGAAACGATGAACTCATGTTTTCATTCGAACAAAAATATAATGTTAGGTAATGTAGATGTTTTCAAAGAGCCCACGGTTCACTCAGGAAAGCCGTGTGTCCACTAAACCGTGGCCGATGCACCCCCACCCCTCTGCCACATGCACGATCTAAGTCGTGCGTTCTGATTGGCCAGAACCCAAACCCCACGGATCGTACGTCTGCATCGTTGGATTCTCCTTGATCGAACGACAATCCTCATCCCTTTCGACAACACATGTAAATGTTTTCAAATAGCCCCTCCCAAAAATGTTTTCAAAGAGCACATGGTTCACACACGAAAGCCATGTGCCTACCAAACCGTGGCCGATGCCCCCCTACTGCGCGCGTGATCTAAGTCGTGTGTTATGATTGGCCAGAACCCAAACCCCACGGATCGTTCGTCTACACGGTTGGATGCTCCCAGATCGAACGACAATCCCCATCCCTTTCGACAGCAAATGCAGTACGTCTAGGAATTGATTTATATGCCAACATGCATGGTAAATGCCAAAAAATGTCTTACATATAGCACACGAGACCTGAAATGCGCCAGAAAATCAAATCCGTGGTAAAATTGTGATTGGTTTACGTGGGAAAAATTTAGAGGCGAAACGATGAACTCACGTCTTCATTTCAAAATTAGTACATCTTCATTTCAAACGAAATTATTCTGTTTGTGCACATGAGCGCTAAGAGGCAACCGTTGGCATAGGCCTTTCCGCGCGCGCGGCGACCGGGGATATTTTTCACCCTTTTCACCTAGGCCGCCAATACCCGGAGTCCCCAACACCCCCACCGTCCGCCCGCATTTCACTCAACTAGTCCACCCAATCTCCTTCGCCAGCTCCCCCTCCCCTAGATCAACATCAGAACCCTCTCCGGCGCCGCTGTGCTCAGCCCGACCGTGTTCCCGCTCTTCGGCGTCAAGCCTACCTCCACTGCCGTTCCCAACACACGGCGGCCCATGCCTCGTCATCTTCGTTTGCTCACCATCCACCCTCGAGCATATCGATGTAGTAACCCTCTGTAACGCCCACGATGCAGCTATATCTCCCACGTGTCGAAGCACGACTTAGAGGCATAACCGCATTGTAAGCAATGTCGCAAGTGGGGTAATCTTCACACAACCCATGTAATGAATAAGGAAAAGAGGTACATAGTTGGCTTACAATCGCCACTTCACACAATACACGAATAAGGCATTACAACATCCAGATACAATCAAGGTCCGACTACGGAACCAAAATAAAGAAGACTACCCCTAATGCTACAGATCCCCGATCGCCCCAACTGGGCTCCACTACTGAACAACTAGAAAACGAAACAACATAATGAACACGAACTTCATCGAGCTCCTCCTTGAGCTTGGTTGCATCACTTGCACGGTATCATCGGCACCTGCAATCTGGTTTTGGAGTAATCTGTGAGTCACGGGGACTTAGCAATCTCACACCCTCGTGATCTAGACTATTTAAGCTTATAGGTAGGGAAAAGGTATGTGAGGTGGAGCTGCAACAAGCACTAGCATATATGGTGGCTAACTTACGCAAATGAGAGCGAGAAGAGAAGGCAAAGCACGTTCGAGAATCTATGATCAAGAAGTGATCCTAGAACAACCTACGTCAAGCATAACTCCAACACCGTGTTCACTTCCTGAACTCCGCCGAAAAGAGACCATCACGGTAACACACGCGGTTGATCCATTTTAATTAGGTTAGGTTTCAGGTTTTCTACAACCGGAAATTAACAAATTCCCATCTGCCCATAACCGCGGACACAACTTTCAAAAGTTCAAAACCCTGCAGGGGTGTCCCAACTTAGCCCATCACAAGCTCTCACGGTCAATGAAGGATATTCCTTCTAGCGGGAAGACCCGATCAGTCTCGGAATCCCGGTTACAAGACATTTCGAGAATGGTAAAACAAGTCCAGCAAGACCGCCCAATGCACCGACATCCTGATAGGAGCTGCACATATCTCGTTCTCAGGGCAACACCGGATGAACACTATGTATAGCTAAAACCAGCCCTCAAGTTTCTCCGAGGTGGCGCCGCAAGTGGCTCTGTTTCGGACCAACACTTAGACAAGCACTGGCCTGGGGGGGAGGGGGGTTAAAATAAAGATGACCCTTGGGATGCGTGACTCCCAAGGGAAAAGGCTAGGTGGCAAATGGTAAAACCAAGGTTGGGCCTTGCTAGAGGAGTTTTATTCAAAGCAAACTGTCAAGGGGTTCCCATTATAACCCGACCGTGTAAGGAACACAAAATCAAGGAACATAACACCGGTATGACGGAAACTAGGGCGGCAAGAGTGGAACAAAACACCAGGCATAAGGCCGAGCCTTCCACCCTTTACCAAGTATATAGATGCATTAATTAAATAAGAGATATTGTGATATCCCGACAAAATAACCATGTTCCAACAAGGAACGAACTCCAATCTTCACCTGCAACTAACAACGCTATAAGAGGGGCTGAGCAAAGCGGTAACATAGCCAAACAACGGTTTGCTAGGACAAGGTGGGTTAGAGGCTCATGTCAATATGGGAGGCATGATAAGCAAGTGGTAGGTATCACAGCATAGACATAACAATAGAGCGAGCAACTAGCAAGCAAAGATAGAAGTGATTTCGAGGGTATGGTCATCTTGCCTGCAAAGTTCTCCGAGAAGACGAAAGCTTGATCCTCGTAAACATACTCAACGGATCCTCGAACACGAACTCGTCTCCCGGCTCTATCCAAAGCAAGAACACAAGAAAAGGGAGACACAATCAAACACGTGCAATGCACAAACAACATGATGCAAAACATGGCATGATATGCAGGATGCGAGATGCAATGCATATGCATGTTTCGGAAAGGGAAGATTGAACCTGGCATCAACTTGGAAATCCAAGAGTGCCACCGGAAATAGGAGTTGATTTCGTTCGAAATCGATATAAAGATCACCGGAAACGGATGCATGGTCTGGAAATGACAAGCAGAACAAATATGGCACAAAGCTGCGATTAACAACACGAGACCATCTAAATGCATCAAGAACAACAAGCTACTGCACTCTAACTTAGCAAAAAAATACATGGCAGGGATCCACTCAAGATGCTTGGCAAAAGATGAACACCGAGCTACGGCTAATTCACTCAATAGCAGGTTCAAACAAGCATGGCAAAAGTGCAAAGGATATCAGGTTACAGACTTTGTGAAAATAACATGTCAGGAATTTAACATTAGGAAGCAATGTTTAGAGCAAGATAACAACATGCTACAGGAACATATCATGGCAAGGCAAGGCATGGCATGAAGCTACTCAAAGCATACAACAAAAGTCCCTTACTGACCATAAGCCAAAAGGGATCAGAAAATACAATGGCAAGCATGCGAACATAGCAATTATCGTTAACAGATGCAGACTTAGTAGAAAACTGGAACATGGCAAAACAGATATTAAGTAGGCATGTTTACGAGCTCGATGCACTCACCACAAGTCATTGCATGACAAACTAAGCATACACCCAGCAAGTAGACATGGCATGGAAGCTAAACATGGCAAGAGTAACATCATAGCATGCATGGATCAATTACAACAAGCTCGGCAAAAATGCTTAACATGTAAACATTCTGCCAGAACATTTTATAGCAAAAGTAGAGCTCGATTGAGTCAAGCTAGGGTTCTCCATAATGCAAACAAAGACATGGATGGATAGAGCACAACAATATCTACAAAACATCCTTACTGATCATGCTCAAAAGAGGCATGGATCACTCTGTAGCAACATGAATACATGGCATAAAAATATTAACAGGTCTGAAAGTGCATTATATCGACTAGAGGGGGGGGTGAATAGGAGATTTTTATGAAAGTCTTCAAAACGTGGAAGTTATGAAGACAAACGATAGAAATAAACCTATTACCCTGCAGCAGAAGGTAGACTACACTAGGCAAGCCATAGTCAAGTATTCAATAGAGTGAAAGCACAATGACTAATAGCAGCAATGTAGTAAGGATCAGGTAGGAAGATATTATGAAGCCAAACAGAACACGCAGTCACTCAGTGAAGATAAAAGATAGTGCAATCATATAATGACTTCACAAGGAGTAACAATACGTAAAGAGAAGGGAAGGATGAAACCAGTGACTCGTTGAAGACAATGATGTGTTGGACCAGTTCCAGTTGCTGTGACAACTGTACGTCTGGTTAGGGCGGCTAGGTATTTAAACCTGAGGACACACAGTCCCGGACACCCAGTCCTGAACACGCAGCTCAGGACACCCAGTCCTCACCGTATTTCCCTTGAGCTAAGGTCACACAGACCTCGCCCAATCACTCCGGTAAGTCTTCAAGGTAGACTCCCAAACCTTCACAGACTTCGTTCACCGGCGATCCACAATGTCTCTTGGATGCTCAGAATGTGACGCCTAACCGGCTGGAGGATTCACAGTCCTCAAGTGTAATAAGTCTACAGATCACACAGACAAGAAGACTTAAGTGATGCCTAATTCTCTTTGGCTCTAGGTGGTTAGGGCTTTATCCTCGCAAGGGATTCTCTCTCAAGGGCTTCGAGGTGGGTTGCTCTCAAACGACAAAAGCCGTACACTAACTCTGAGCAGCCAACCGTTTTTGGTTGTAGGGGGTGGGCTATTTATAGCCACTAGGCAACCCAACCTGATTTGTCCGAAATGACCCTGGGTCACTAAGGAACTGACATGTGTTCCAACGGTCAGATTTCAAACTCACACGGCAACTTTACTTGGGCTACAAGCAAAGCTGACTTGTCCGACTCTGGATTAGATTCGCTCTCATAGTCTTCACTCGAAGACATAGGTTTTGGTTAAGCATCACTTCAGTCATTCTGACTGGTTCTCTTGGACCCCACTTAACAGTACGGTGGTTCCTATGACTCAACAAAGAAGAAGAAAAAGAACTACGAAAGATCTAAGTCTTCGAGCTCCATAGGCTTCATGCGATGTCTTCTCTTGTCATAGTCTTCATTGTGAATATCTTCATATACCACCTTTGACTTCAATGTCTTCATACATTTTTAGGGGTCATCTCTGGTAGGAAAACCGAATCAATGAGGGACTTCTACCCGTGTTATCCTGCAATTCTCACAAACACATTAGTCCCTCAACTAGGTTTGTCGTCAATACTCCAAAACCAACTAGGGGTGGCACTAGATGCACTTACAAGGTCAGAGACTTAGAATATTTCTAAGTCCCTGGAATCAGCAACATTACGAGGGCTACTTTGCATGCTTGTGCTAGTCACCACAGAGATCACAACCATACATGGCAGACACCCCTGTAAAGATGGCATGGCATACTTCAAAACACATGCAGGGCTCAAGTTCATAGGAGGCACACAACAATCATGGCAAAAATGACAAATGCCCAATTACTGATATGAATCTGGAACTAATATAAACTAGCACTCTTGCAACAACATTTAGTGCATCAAGATGAGCTCAAATGAACATGGTGCAATGGAATCAAATGAAGTACTCGTCGAGACGAACAATTTGATATGCTAAACGCCCGAAACCGAGCCACAGATGCAAAGTTATGATGCAATGAACAAGGCATAAAATTACTGAGATCTGGGGACTTAGAGAAATCCGGGGTCAACCTCGAGCTGGATCTGGGGCGCGGAAACCGAGGACGGCCGGAGCTGCTCATCAGAGAACTCACCAGTGAGGAGGATGGGGTCGCCGGGGGAGGTCGAGCTCGCTGGAGGAGGGCTGGGGCCGGCGCCGGCGAAGGGCGAGGCGGCGGAGGGGCGCCGGGGTTGCCGGCACGGCGACGTGGAGCGCGGATGGCGGCGCCGGCGGGAGCCCGTGCGGCGGAGCAGCGGTCGGCGAAGGCGCTCGGGGCGGCTGGCGGCGGTGTCAGCGGGCGGAGGGCGCGGGGAGGCGCGGGCCGGCGCTCGGGGCAGGCGCGCGGAGTGCGGGCCGGGAGGGCCGGCCGTGGGCTCGCGGGCCCGTGGCAGCGTGCGGCGGCGCTTGCCACATGGCGGCCCAGGAGAGGCTGGGAGCGGCGGCGCGGGGACGGGCGGACATGTCCGTCGGCGCGGGAAAAGTGTCCGACGGAGGAAGGTGGAAGATTGCTAGGGTTTCGCCCGAATTTTTGGAGGGGATCACCTATATATAGGTAGAGGGAGCTAGGAGAGTCCAAATGAGGTGCGGTTTTCGGCCACGCGATCGTGATCGAACGACCAAGATGATGGAGGGGGTTTAGGTGAGTTTTGGGCCACTTTGGAGGGGTGTTGGGCTGCAACACACACGAGGCCTTTACGGTTCCTCGGTTAACCGTTGGAGTATCAAACGAAGTCCAAATGGCACGAAACTTGACAGGAGGTCTACCGGTAGTAAACCAAGGCCGCTTGGCAAGTCTTGGTCCAATCCAAAAACGTTTAATGCCCGCACACGAAAAGAGGTAGAAAGGGACACCGGGTGACATAGGAGCGCCGGATTGCAAAACGGACAACGGGGAAAAAGCTCGGATGCATGAGATGAACATGTATGCAAATGAAATGCACATGATGACATGATATGAAATGCATGACACGCAAGCAAATGACAAGGCAACAACAGCGAATAACTGGAAGACACCTGGCACATCGGTCTCGGGGCGTTACACCCTCGCCTCTCCTGTGGTCCGGCCGGGTTTGCATTAAGAAGCATGTTAGTTACTGCTCTCCATCACGGTGAGGCATATTTCCTTGCAATCCCTCTTCTAATTTCGTTCCGTTTGTTCCCAAATTGGCTATAAAATAATGAAGAGCGTATATATGTTCATTATCTACCTTCCTTACTACATATAAGCTATATTTGTTCCAATAAGTTACTGCCTATTTATAGATCGCGGGCGCCCGAGTCACACAAACTTAACAAATTAGCCATACATTTTCTAAATTATTGCATGGCATGTTTAGAAAGCTTGATACCAAGTTGTTAGTTTTATGCTTATCCTCCTTTCCTGAGTTTCGCATGTGTTCTCTATAGATGCCGAGTAGTAGCGACAACACTCATTGAAGCCATGTATCTTTATCTGATTCGGACAACCCTAGGTCTTCATCAGATTGTGAGGGATCAAGTAGTCTTGAACGGGATAGAGCTGCAGCAATTACCCTTCCGGTCAGGACATGGAGGAACGCTCCAAGGAAGCCCACACACCAGCCTAAATGTGTATATGAAGTAACCGAGATTGATTTAAAGTCCTGGGCTCCAACTAAACTAGATAAAGCACACATGAGGTTCAGGAGTGTGTGTGGATTTGTTTGTAGGGCAAGGCTCAACATTAATCTGCCGGGGTTTCGGAAGGCTGACGCAGATCACTTCAACGTTCCAGAGCAGTGGAGAATGCAGGTGGAACACGCTGCACTGAAGAATGCTAGGGATGCTTGGAGAAACTAGAAGCACGTGCTATACAAGAAGTACTTGAGTGAAGGCAAGGACCCAATCCCCGCATACCCCCAAATTACAAAGGAAGACTGGGCAGAATTCAAAAGGTTCAGGGTAACTAAAGAGTTTGCTGAGAAGAGTTTCAAGCAATCGGAACTTCAGAAGAAGAACATACACCCCCACTGTATGGGTGTGGCAGGATACTACAACATGAAACTGATATGGGAACAGGAGGACAAAGAAGCAGTAGCGGCGGGAGGGAATCCGACCTTTAGTGAAATCAGGGGAGAGCACGCTAGAGACTACTTGCGGGCACGTGCAAAGAGGCGTGATGACGGAACTTATTACTTTGAAAATGCACGTGACGCCAAACTGTATGAAGTGATGTTAGAGGCTTCCAAGATCCCTGGAAGGTTCTACAGGAACTCAGGGCCATGTGACATTCTGTCGATTGCTCTGGACACAAAAGAGCCCCCTGGTCGTGCAAGGGGAATAGGTGTTAATGTCCCGCACAAGAGGGCGTTCACACTCAGCAAAGAAGAGAGGCTCAGCATGAAAAAAGTGAGGAGTGAAATGAATCAGAATGCATTGTATGGAAGGTTGAAGAAGGAGATTTATCCGGCTGTTTGAAAGGATGTTGAGGAGTCAATGATGATGCAGAAGAGTCTAACATTGACAGATAGCCAGCAGATGGGAGGGGAGCCGGCATGGAGGATGCTACTTATTGCGCAACAACACTGCATAAGAGTAGCTATGCATCAGCTGACCCCAGCGACACTGAGACTGCAGCTGCTCGTGATGATGCTATATCTGATCTATCTGGAATGAAAGATAGATTGGAGGGCGTGCTTACACATTATGAAGGTACATTAAAATGTGGAACAGCCTGGGTTTGCTCACCCTTCTTGGAAGATGGTCTCTTCTTGGACAATGTGCCATTGAAGCCGGGCTGTGTGAAGTGCTACGTGACTGAAGTAAAGCCTGGATTCAATGAATTTGCCCTGAAGAATGTCCTAGGAGACTTCAACAAGCAAAGGACCTTGGGAGAAACACGGTTACATCAAATCCAGTGGCCACGAAAGGAAATAGAGTTCATTGATGAGATTCCTGGAGCCCCGCCAAGAGCAACCACTGTCGCCCCTCAACCGGTGATGCTCTCCTTGCCACAACAGCTCTTGCGGGCTGATGCATCAACCTGTGATCAGCCGGCCCGAATTTGTGGCGTACAAGCCATGTCATCCTCCACCCCAAAGCAGCCAGTGGCAAGGCCTACAACTGCTAATGACGCACCACCGGTTCAGATGCCGGCCACTGAAGCAGTGGGGGGAGACTCAGCTGCAGCACATGCTCAGCATACCAACATGGTGGAATAGACTGCTAAGCAGTCTGATGCTTCAGAACTGCCTGCTAAGTAGTCTGTAGGTCCAGAACCAACTGCTCATCAGTCTGTCAGCCCACAGGCGCGTGATTAGCATACCAATGCGTCAACACTTCCTGCTCAGCAAACCAATGGGTTGGCATGGCCTGCTCAGCACACCCACAAGTTGGCACCACCTGCGCAGAAACCCGACATAGCTTCAATGCATGGTCAGCAGTCCGATGCCTCTGCTCCTACAGCCCAGCTGTCCGTCACAGCAGCACCACCAGCTCAGGGGTCCAGCATTGATAAACCGTCTGCTAAGCAGTCCGTCCAAGCTTCACCGCCTGCTCGGCAGTCTACCTTGCAGCCAACCAGGCATTCTGCCAGAAATGCTTCAAGTACCAAGAAGGAAGTGGCCAAAAAGGCTACACCCATGAGGAAGCGCAGCGGGAGAGTGAAGAGGAAAGAGAACGATTGCCTCTTATTTAAAGCACTCATCGCCCAGAACCAAATTAGCAGCAGCTTGTTCGAATCGGGGAGTAATATTATTCTGATGCCATGGATGATGAAGAAGTAGAATTGTTGCTTGCTAAAAGTAAAGCAGCTATACTTCAAGCATGAAAGTACGTCCATGGCCAGCCATTTCTTGTTGGTGAATACTTTGATGAGTGCAACTCCAGTTGCCGCGAGTTACATGAATATTGCATGTATCAAATGTCAGAAGGTCATCATGGTTTGCTAGTCCACTACAACAGAGATCATTTCTGACACGATGCTGGGTCCATCAATATGAGTTTCGAGGACTTACATCTCTTCTTCAACTTCAATGTGCTCGATGCCACTCTTGTTAGATGCCTGATTTTGTAAGTACTTAACAAACTCTGATCAACTTCTCCACACAAGGCTGTAAATGATAAACATCTAACTGCATTTTATTCCTCTCAGGTGATTGAACGAGCAGAGAAGAAAAAGGGAGAGTGTGTATTTCATAGATTCTGCATTAGTAAATGGCGCAACATTAGATGGTAAGGACTGACGGGACTGGGCTATTAACACGGTCGTCCGTATCTTCGAAAACACGTCCCATGCACAATCATTTCTCTGGCCATATCATGAACGGTAAGTCAAGTAAACAACCACACATGCACTGATTGTCTTTCAGATTTTGACATCATTTGTAAGTTCATGGCTTTCTTAATATGTAGCAATCATTGGATATTGGTATTCATTGTTCCAAACAAGAACACAGTTTACTACATCGATTCTCTCAGAGAGTGAACAAACACTCAGGATCTGACGCATGTTCAGCAATTCTTGGATAGGCATTGAATTCTATGATGTTGAAATTAATTTGCATTCATATCTGGTTCAATAATTGATGTTGTCAAAATTCATCATCATTTGCAGTGTGCTCGCATTGTGGAAAACTAAACTAGGGAACATGTTCAAGACGAAACAACCTCTGCAGCACGAGATCGTTTCTCCGTTAACACACCGAAATCCACTATTTTCAGAAAATTTTATCCAATAGTCTGCAAATACCTTTCCTTACACTAGTCAAATGTTCAAGCTTCTAAATAAACCTCTTTCTATTTTGTCCAAAGAAAAAATAATACATCTAACACCGGTTAGGTTGTTCCCAACAGGACAAATACATGACTAATTTTGTACAAAAAATTTCAGTCTCCTCAGCAAGAAGCTGGGACCAACCTTTGTGGATACTATGTTTGTAGACACATGATCTCCATTTGCAAATCCGCTGATAGTTGTGACGATCCTCGCGAATTAGTACGAGTAAGTCTATCTTAATTAATATCTTCTACTCCACTCATATGGCACATTCTGATTTTAAAAATACTGCAGCTCATCTTAAAACCGAGGACCCCTGAACCGCTCCAGACTGGTGAATTGCTGATGGTTCGAAGATTTATCAGCGACTTCTTCCCGGATCACTACATCAATCCCACTGGAGATAATGAAGATTCCAACATGCGTTCTCCTGAAACATTGAGTAAGAGTTAGCTGCTAAACATATAACGCATGGATCCATTGTTTTCCATCTGATGAGGTCTTCGTACTTCGTACACTATGATTAATTATGTAATGCATATATGTGTGGACAAATCATTGGAATTTAGCTACCATATGTTCAATTGCAATTGTTGCAAAATCTGATGAATGTTCTTCCTGTGGACACTATTTGTTCAATTGAATATTGTGGTGAATTTTCTTTTTGCGTGCCGATTCAAAATGAGATATTTTTGTTTATTTGTTCAATTGAATATTGTGGCGAATTTGCTTTTTGCGTGCCGATTCAAAATGGGATATTTTTGTTTTAACCTGGCAATTGCTCCGCACACAGTTCAACTAAATGAGTGTGTGCAATCCACATCCGAAAGCATACGTCAATCGTAGCAGAACCGTCGGTGATACACAGCAGATCGCAAACAATTTGCAGCGCTACTACGTGTGCGTAGGGTCTCCGGAACCATTTGTGATATCGCGTTATCGCACACGAGAACTGGGAGTAAACCGTGCCCAATGCAAAACACAATCCCAGTCGTAATTTTTTAAGGAAACGTGTGGGATCCCAAATGAAAAGCACACGTCACTCTTGCGGCAATCGTCGATGATACCCAACAAATCACAAACAGTCTGTAGCACTTGTATGTGTGCGAAGGGGCTCCTGAACCGTTTGTGATAGGACATTATGGCAGACGGTAATTGTTGGCAAACATGTGCGATAGACTCTAGCATGGCAGACGGGTTACGCAAAAAACTCGTGTGCGATGGGGCACAAATCACACATAGTTCATATATTGGCCCGTGTGCCTTACATACTGTTTCCCAAACGGTTCGTTACAACACAGCGTATGGTTTCACTGCGTCATTAGAAATGATTAATCACCGATACCATACATGCGAAATAATTTAGTGTGTGCTGCATCGCACACGATTACATTTTGGAAGGCCTCTGGATCACTGCTCCATATCCCCGACGGTTTCTGGGTCGTGTGGGAACGACACCCTATCGCGCACACTCACTTGGCGACTGTTCCAAATGCCATCTCGGAAAGGGGTTAAAAACCGTTTGTTTAGGACCGACGCGCACCAGTGATAGCTAGTAGCTAGATGGCTTCTTCTCTCTCTCTTTGATCTTCAATTCAATGTTCTCCTCGATGTTCTTGGAGTTCTATCCGATGTAATATTCTTTTGTGGTGTGTTTGTCGAGATCCGATGAATTGTGGATTTATGATCAGATTATCTATGAATATTATTTGAGTCTTTACTAAATTCTTATATGCTTGATTTGATATCTTTGTATTTCTCTTCGAATTATCAGTTAGGTTTGGCCAACTAGATTGGTTTTTCTTGCAATAGGAGAGGTGCTTAGTTTTGGGTTCAATCTTGCTGTTTCCTCACCTAGTGACAAAGTAGGGGTAGCGAGGCACATATTGTATTGTTTCCATCAAGGGTAAAAAGATGGGGTTTTCATCATATTGCTTGAGTTTATCCCTCTACATCATGCCATGTTACTTAAGGCGTTACTCCGTTCTTATGAACTTAATAGTCTAGATGCATGCTGGATAGCGGTCAATGTGTGGAGTAATAGTAGTAGATGCAGGCTGGAGTTGGTCTACTTGACATGGACGTGATGCCTATATTCATAATCATTGCCTTGGATATCATCATAACTTTGCATTTTTCTATCAATTGCTCGGCAGTAATTTGTTCACCCACCATATTATTTTCCTTAAGAGAGAAGCCTCTAGTGAAACCTATGGCCCCCAGGTCTATTTTCCATCATACATTTTCAGATCTATAAACCAAAAAACCCAAAAATACCTTGCTGCAATTAATTTACTTTTAATTTGTTTTACGTTGTAGTAATCTTTTATATCTATCTCTACCAGATCTCATCCTTTCAAGTGACCGTGAAGGGATTGACAACCCTTTTATTGCGTTGGGTGTAGGTGTTTGATTGTTTGTGTAGGTGCCTAGATTGGAGACTTGCCTGTATCTCCTAGTGGATTGATACCTTGGTTCTCAAAACTGAGGGAAATACTTATCTCTACTTTGCTGCATCACCCTTTCCTTTTCAAGGAAAAAACCAACGCAAGCTCAAGAAGTAGCAAGCATGCGTTGGTTTTACACCGATGCTGATCTCCACAAAAGAATACTCCCATGAGGCAACCCCTTTTGTACCCCGATGAAGCCGCTATATCGTTAAGAAGTCCAAGCCAAGCAGGACCCATGCTACTCCAACATCGATTACATCAATGTTGTCAACACCGACGAGGCGCGACGACAAGGGCGGACTTGGCTAGCACAAAGCGGCATGCGTACCGACAAGGACACGAGATTTGCTGCTGCCCACACCTACACACACCATCATCATCATGCATGGAGAATGTGAAGCGAAGACGACGAAGACGACCACATGGCTTAGTCAGAGGTATCTCGTGGAGCAACACAAGGGAGTAATGAACCGGGAGTCTTTCGAGGCCCTGGGAACCAGGAGACCGCACATCACTAGTCGGGCTGGCCACACTAGTAGGCCACGGAGCGCATATTGATAACCCGCAAGTATAGGGGATCGCAATAGTTTTCGAGGGTAGGGTATTCAACCCAAATTTATTGATTCGACACAAGGGGAGCCAAAGAATATTTGCAAGTAATAGCAGCTGAGTTGTCAATTCAACCACACCTGGAAATTAATTATCTGCAGCGAAGTGATCAGTAGCGAAGTAATATGATAGTTTTGATAGTAGTAGCAACAACAATAGTAACGGTAACAGTGATAGCAATGATTTTGTAGCAAGTGTAACAGTAACAATAGTAGTAGTAACTTAGCAAGAACAATATAAGGGAAATTCGTAGGCATTGGATCGGTGCATTCGTTGGATGATATTCATCATATAACAGTCATAACCTAGGGCTATACGGCACTAGCTCCATCTTATAAATATAATGGAGGCATGTATTCCGTAAATAGTCATACGTGCTTATGGAAAGAACTTGCATGACATCTTTTGTCCTAATCTCCTGTGGCAGCGGGGTCCATATGGAAACTAATGGATATTAAGGCCTCCTTTTAATAGAGAATCGGAACAAAGCATTAACACATAGTGAATACATGAAATCCTCAAACTACGGTCGTCACCGGGAAGTATCCTGACTATTGTCACTCCGGGGTTTACGGATCATAACATGTAATAGGTGAATATAACTTGCAAGATCGGGTCTAGAACATGGATATAATGGTGATAACATAAACGGTTTATATCTCAAATCATGGCACCCGGGCCCAAAGTGACAAGCATTAAGCATGGCAAAGTCATATCAACATCAATCAACTCGATTACATGATGAATCTCATCCAACTCTGATGTCCACTACGCAACTTTATTCTTGTAGACTCGTGTTGGGCCTGCAAGCACAGAGTTTTGTAGAACAGTAGCAATTTTCCCTCAAGTGGATGACCTAAGGTTTATCAATCCGCGGGAGGTGCAGGATGAAGATGGTCTCTCTCAAACAACCCTGCAACCAAATACAAGAAATCTCTTGTGTCCCCAAAACACCCAATACAATGGCAAATTGTATAGGTGCACTAGTTCGGCGAAGAGATGGTGATAGAAGTGTAATATTGATGGTAGAAATATATTTTTATAATCTGAATAAATAAAAACAACAAGGTAGCAAATAGTAAACGGGCACAAAAACGGTATTGCAATGCTTGAAAATGAGGCTTAGGGTCCGTAATTTCACTAGTGCAACCTCTCAACAATGCTAATATAATTGGATCATATAACCATCCCTCAACGTGCAACGAAGAATCACTCTGAAGTTCCTATATAGCGGAGAACATAAGACGTAATTGTTTCCAGGGTACGAAACCACCTCAATGCTATTCTTTCCGATCAATCTATCCTAGAGTTCGTACTAAAATAACATGAAGCTATTCTTTCCGATCGATCTAATCAAGAGTTCATACTGAAATAACAGCAAAGCAAATTCAGATTCATAATACTCGATCCAACACAAAGAACCTCAAAGAGTGCCCCAAGATTTCTACCGGAGAAACAAAAGACGACAACGTGCATCAACCCCTATGTGTAGATTACCCCAATGTCACCTCGGGAATCCGCGAGTTGAGTGCCAAAACACATATCAAGTGAATCAATATGATACCCCATTGTCACCACGAGTATTCATATGCAAGACATATATCAAGTGCTCTCAAATCCATAAAAGTATTCAATTCAATAACAACGAAATCTCAAAGGGAAAAACTCAGTTCATCACAACAAGATAGAGAGGGGAAAACACCATATGATTCGACTATATTAACAAAGCCCGCGATACATCAAGATCATGACATCTCAAGAACATGAGAGAGAGAGAGAGATTAAACACATATCTACTGGTACAAACCCTCAGCCCTGAGGGTGGACTACTCCCTCCTCATTGTGGTGGCCGCCGGGATGATGAAGATGGCCACCGGAGATGATTCCCCCCTCCGACAGGGTGCCGGAACGGGGTCTAGATTGGTTTTCGGTGGCTACAGAGCCTTGCGGTGGTGGAACTTCTGATCTTGGTTAACCCCGAGGGTTTTCGGAATATTTGTGAATTTATAGGGTAAATAGGGGGTGCAGAAGGCCACCGAGGTGGGCACAACCCACCTGGGCGCGCCTGGGGGGCCTGGTGGGTTGTGCCCCCTCGGGGCACCCCCCAGGTGCTGCTCTGGCCCATCCTGGGTTTCTGGTCCATAAAAATTCTCCAAAAAGTTTCGCGGTGTTTGGACTCCGTTTGATATTGATTTTCTGTGATGTAAAAAACAAGCAAAAACCAGCAACTGGCTCTTGGTGAATAGGTTAGTCCCAAAAAATGATATAAAGTTGCTATAAAATGATTGTAAAACATCCAAGAATGATAATAAAACAACATGAATACTTCATAAATTATAGATATGTTGGAGACGTATCAGCATCCCCAAGCTTAATTCCTACTCGTCCTCGAGTAGGTAAATGATAAAAGAAATAATTTATGAAGTGAGAATGCTAGCAAAGTGCATAAGTTTGATCAATGACAATTTCAATCACTTTTCCTATCATCATACCATCAATTTTTTTCTTATAAAACTTCTCATGTTTTAGTAGCAACCAATTCACATGTCAAGGTTCAAACAATGAACGCTCTTGAAACTCAACAACCTATGTTCTTAGTCACCAAGCAATTACAATTCAACTTATTCAATGGAGTTTAAGTAAGAGCTCCACATACTCAACCATCATATAGTCTTCTATGATTGCTAACACTCACTGCGTACACATGAGCAAAACGTTTCAACCGGACACATAGAAAGATAGGGGCTTATTGTTTTGCCTCCCAACGTATTCACCTCAAGGGTGATGTCAACAATAATAACTCATGCTACCCATATCCAACTGGATATATGTGCCTAGAATTTTCCTCACCACATGATGCTTGCCAAAAGATAAAAATAAAAAGGAATAGAGAGAATAACTTTGACTCTTTGCATATAAGTAAATATTGAAAAGTAAAATATAGGCCCTTCGCATAGGGAAGCAAAGGTTGCCATGCGCATATTTGTTTGTATGCTCAACCCCTTAGTGCAAAAGAACATCACATTATATTGCCCCTTATGATAGCAACCTTTATTATGCAGTCTGTCGCTTTTATTCTTGTCCATCACAAGTTCGTACAACGCTCAATTTTCTATTACACTAAATGATCTAACATTTTAGAAGAAATTTTTATTGCCTTATTCCACCGATGATGATGTAGGGTAGGACCCTAATCGGCCGATCTTTCACTAAAGGAGCGGATCCCGTGATGAACACGAAGAACATGAGGAGGTAAACGAGGGAAATCACAAGGGGAAACACACGAGGAACACTCAAACCAACAAGAATAAGTCACACATGTGCTAGATCCTCGAGTACATAAGGAAAGATACACGATCCACAGACAACTAAGGACGATACAAGGGTAACCGGTCTTCTCTGTGAGGAGGTCTTGAGTTCTTCCCTAAAAAGGGGTCTTGAATCCGCTTGGGGGATCTTCTCCGGTGGAGGCTCGAATCTCCGAGGAGAAGGTATCCAAGTGGATGAGCAAAGCTCTCACAAAAAATATGAGCTAATCCTTTGCTAACCCTAACTAGGAGGAGGTGGAAGAGTATATATAGTCTAGGGACACGAAGGGGTAAGTGGGGGATACATGGGCCTCAGGCCCGATCTCTGTGCACAGACAGGCGCCGGTCGTCCGACAGGTACCGGACGTCCAGTGGCTCGCGAGGGTCCGGTCGTCCGGTACTTGTCGGACGTCCGGCGTTTCGGCTCGGTTGAGGTGGCACCGGATTTCCGGGGGCGGTCAGACGTCCGGACGCTGGAGTGTGTCGGACGTCCGGGGCTTGTCGGACATCCGCTCATTTCGCTCGGGTGTAGGATCACCGGTCGTCCGGTCCGGGCCGGTCGTCCGGTGGGTCTTCAAGCGTCGGACATCCGGTCCCGGCCGGTCGTCCGGTGGCTGGAGCTTCTTCTGTAGCCCTTATTCTTGTTCCTCGTGCTTGGTGTCCTCGCCTTCTGGTCCATGGGCTTCCTCTTGGTTCCTGGACATGCATAGCACACAAGTTTGAGGTAGTAGCCATGTCTCACATGTGGAAAGTGAAAGTTCGGAGAGGAGCGAGTTCACCTTGTGTCCAATGGTGTATAGTCGAGGTCTCATCTTATGTATCCTTGGGGCTTGGAGAGTAGTCGGAGTGCACATGGGGATGAACATGGGATGCTCCGCATCATCTCCCCCCCCTTGGGAAAGATCCGACCCCGGATCATGATCCTCATCACCATGGAAACGGTTGTCGTGGATGGACTTGTAGTTGGACAGAGTTGAAGGCATGGCGCAATCCAAGTACTCCAAGGTGTGTCCGATATGCGGTACATGCAAAATGAGCAAACACGAAGTACACTTGGAAATACAATGGTTAGCGCACACAAAGTGTCCATAAAGTAAACATGTGTCAGGCGACAATATTGATCATGACAAGGTGCATGAAGCTTATCCAAAAGAGATGGAATGGTATGCAAAGCATTCATGGGAGCAAAAGCATTCATTGCGCACACAAATGTGTTGTGAATATGATCAATGCAACCACGGTGAAAAATGATGTCATAATGAGACAGTTTATCAATAGCATGAATATGGTAATGGATGCTCAATGTGATGTGATCATGCAATTGATGGTAGGCAATAAGATCATGATGTATGAATATGCCATCAAGGTATATCACAACAAATTTGCTAAGGAAATGCAGAAGCTCATATATCATGGATGACATGGGAATACAAGATGCAACGAGGCAATCATAATATGAGTCAATCCATGCATAAGATGCAAATTTGTCATGAGTGTGAGATGTTAAATGAGCATGACATGTGTGAGCACAATCAACAAATTTGGAGGTGTTGGTGTACCAATGCTCAATGTCGTGGAATGCACGGAGGTTTGAAGGTGCTTCCAATAAGTCCGAGCGCTCCTCAATGTGAAGCTCCATAGAGGCAATCTTCAATGTCGCTCCTTCGCTCGCGAGATGTGCCATGTAGACAACAAGAAGGAAACAACAATGAAAGAGTGGCCCATCCAATATGCATATTTGAGGATGGCTCAAAGGGAAGGAGTTCACCTTTAGGAGATTGTCGCAAAAGTTGGTGTTGCACATCGTGTATGCCTTCGCATGACCAAGTTGTCGCATAACGACATCGCCTTGTGAATCCTTCAAAATGAAAGAACATGACAAACACTCGGAAAAACAAATGAGGTTAGCATAAGTGCAAAACCTATCATTTGTGTGGTAAAATACCCAACAAGTGGATGCATCATGCTGATCATAAGAAAGGACAAGGGAGCATTCATAGTATGGAGGCATATGATGCGAGAACAACCAAATACAATAGGCTCAATCAAGTAAGCATGCATCACAAGTAAAGTGTCCAAGTCTCCAAGATCAATAATCATAGATGCAACGATTGGGGGCAAGCGACAATGAACAAGATGTATCATGTGAGAGGCATGAATATATTTGTCATCAACCTAAGAATGCGAGTAAGAAAGGAACATGGGTGATGCAACAAAGCAAGCAATCAAGTGGTTTGAGCTAGTAGTGCAAAGATGCACCATACTAGAGGGAATCATGTCAAGCATGCCATGTGTGCAAATGGTGGTCATGAATAATGCACAAGACATATCACAAGAATGAAGGCAATATATGAGCAAAATATCATCAATGTATTGGCGAGAGGCCATATGTAAATAGCAATGGGACATCATGACTCTCCCAACACAACAAGCATCAATAGCATGAGGCACATGATAAACATGGCAATAGCAACAAGGATCTCCACCAAGCATGCAAATACAAATAGGAGTAGCATAATGGTGAATCATGGGTAGATGCAAGCAAGGGTCACAATTGCATGGCAAAGGCATAGAAGCAAGCATATCATGCAAAGTGAACATGGTAAAATGAGCATGAAGCGACAAGCGGTATATAGCCCATAGCCGTGTGAGGGCCAAGTGAGAGAGATGCGCGTAGTCGTTGCGCGAAAGGAACAGTGGTAAGGATAGTCCACGGGATTCGAAGTCATCTTTGCTCTCAAGAGCTCGTTTTGTCAACTCTTGGGATTGAGAGGTTGACAAGTATACAGGAGTACCTACACAAAACAAAGACAAAGGGAAAATTGTGTGTGCGTGGTATATGTACACATCATCCATCATGATGCGCACGTGCTTGTGTTGGTTAGCACAAAATATCCAATGCTCGAATAAATGAGATGTGTGATATAGAAACATGTCATCCATCATGATAGGTTTGTTGTTATGTAAACCATAATGGAGACTCAAATTGTGTAATGCATCATGGGAAATATGTAGAGCATTGTTATTCATGGAATGCATATGGTGCAAGCAATTATGAGAATCATGCAAAGTATGGAATGCATAAAAATCTCCTAATATATATGAGGAAACTATGGGGCTCTCCTCATGATCATTAGTAGAAACATCACATGGAGAATATTGACAACATCCAAAACAATGCATATTTTTAACATTGTGATCATGGCATGGCATAGTGGATGAATTGCGCAAATCATGTAAAGGAAGCATGGCAATATCATCACATGAAAAACAAAAGCCAATGACCATCATCTCTTCATCTATGCCATAATTGCAAATGGGATTTATTTGAATGGGGCATGCATAGCTACTATGTTGAGATTGAAATGATGCGATATGGGAGATCTCATTCATAGCATATGACAAGTTCAAAGGATTATCAAACATGATGTGACCAATAGAGTTTTCACATGATATCCTATGGAGCATAGCATCACAACGAGGCAAATCAACATGCTCATCATCATATTTATCATAAATAGGTAACTCATGACATGAAGAAGTCGCACTAGCATGAAGCATAGGAATAGGTGTGTCAACATCATGCAAGCAATCATTCGTAAAATAGTCCACTAGTGGGACAAGAGAAGCACCATCACCTATGTTACCTTTGGAGAATCTCTCATGTGGTGTAGGTGAGGTGTCGAAGACCAAGTCATGGTCATCTTCATCTTGATGGAACCATGTGGGGGTGTATCATCATCCACCATGGCCATCGTTGTCTCCATTGGGGGTATGGACTCGTCGAGGAGAGGCATGTCGTCATGTAGGAGACCTAGCACCAAAGAAGAAAACACACTCGGAGTAGAGATTAGGTCGTTAGAAATCATAGTGGCCTCACATGCCGTGTCAACTACCTCACTCACTGAATGTTGTGGCTCACTCACTCCCTCTTGGATGCTCTCACTCATATGGTTGGTGGAGTCACTCAAATGGCTCTCAACCTCACACAGGATGTGTGGAATGCTCTCAAGTGTGGGGCTAGTGGTGGTCACACTCATCCGCTCATAGGAAATGCACTCAATGTCATATATGGTGGAGTCACTCATCTCACTCATGGGGTGGTGGCTCTCCTCACATGGCAATTGGGGCATCTCATCATATGTGGGTGTCGGAGAGATGTAGGTGCAAATGTCTCCATGCTCAATCATGTCGTTGTCATAGCCGGGGATGAAGGCCGAATATGGCACATCACCAGTCTCCTCCGAGACCAAAGATAAGGTCTCATGTGCGGTCTCGTATCTTGACTCAGAGTATGATTCCAATATGGGCACCGTCTTCATGTTGTTGAAGAGGTTCATGCTCGCCGCCGTGGTCGAAGGGGATGGCCCTTGGTCAACCTTCTTGTCACCGTCCTGTTGTTGGAGGCCCATATGATGTGGCACCTCGTAGCTCGTCTCCATGACCGAAGGGAATGTCCCATGCTCGGCCATCTTCCTTGGGGGGCTTCCAAAGATGCAAGTGTCGCCCTCGCTCGTAGGTGGTCAACCAAGATGCCGTACGTCCAAAGGAGAAAATGCCTTGATAGCACTTGGCGATGATGCCGAAGTGGTGGTGGTAGTAGCCGTAGCACTGTCTTGGTTGTGGTCGTCTTGCGATCTTCTATTTTGCTCATGAAGCATGGATTTGGTGTTAAGTAGGGCTTGTTGGGACTTGTGCATTTGTGCTTGGTGAGCATCATCATGATGATGTTGGCGTTGTCGTGCTTGAGCTCGTAGTAGATGTCGTTAGTCATCTTCGTGCACATGATGCTTGGAGGTGACTTGCCCTTCATGATGAGGTGGATCACGAACGTGATGGTGGTCGCCATGGAGATGTGGACATAGACGACTTGCGCTTGCATCATTTTTGCGCTCCGAAGACTTGTGACTTGAACATCGCCGCCTTGAGGATGATGAAGGGGAAGAACGGTTGATCAACAAGGTCCGAATCTCCCCCATCCTTGCATGTTGCTCCTCCTTTTGTGCGGAAAGCTTGTTGTCGATGTAGTCCCTTTTCCTTGCTTCGGAGTGACGAATGTCGATGGAGAGGTTCTCGTTGCGCTCTCGCAATCTTGATTGTGCGCCTTGCATTTGTTGTTGTAGATCGAAGATTGATTCTTTGGTGATGTAGTTGTTCACGTCGTCGTTGTTGTGGAAGACCGGAGATGAAATGCCTTGCCTATCCATCACTCCAAGAGAAAAATGTGAGTGGTAGAAAGAGAACAACGAATACCAAATGTACCTTGACCGAAGTTGAAAGTGGATCAATGATCACTCCGATGTGGACAAGGAAATAGCACAATTGGTACCAATTCTTGTCGGTTTCTCACACCTACACAAATAATGCTTATGGTGGAGCTCAGTGAAGATAGTGGCACAAAAATGTGATGCAAATTGTTAGCAAGAGTCAATAATGTTGAAAGAGATTCACAAATTCGCAAGTGAAACAAGTAGACCAATAGCAATATGTGGCACACAGAAACACACACACAGATAAATAAATGGGGTCGTGCAACCAAGGATGAGCACAAAATGTGGAATCCACGGAAAACGCTCGTGTTGTACAACTCAAGAGAGACGCTAGCACGACTGCTCAATAGGTGGATATGACACTTGTGCACAACCTATAAGATGCAATATGGATAACTTTCTATCCGAAGTATGCTATGTATGTATGGTTCCCGATGTTTCTCACAAGGTGATCCAATGTCACAGCCCTAGAATTGTTTGCAATAGTTGCATAAGAGAGCATCCATGCATCATGTCTAAATTCTGAAAGTTGAATTGAGGTTAGTTAAAACCCTCATAAATCACTTTAGAAATAATCAACATTAAAAATCTTTTCAAATGAGTCCAAGGAAATGTTCCTGTTATTCTGTAAAAATATTGGCAGGAGGTAAAATTCAAACCAACATTTTTGGGGTCTCAGAAATATTTATTTTGGGCATTTGAAATTAATTCAATAACTATTTGAATTATATATATATTTATTATATAATAAATATATGTTCAATAATTCTGAAAATTGTTGTGTGGCTTTGGATAAGTCCACTTAGCTATCACAATTATTTTCATGAAGTTTAAAGTTGATTTGGTGTTAAAACTAAATCGCAAACAAATTGCAAAAAAATAGAAAAACAAAAACATAATAAAGAGAGAGAGAGAGAGAGAGAGAGAAAAGCCAACCTGGGCCTACTTACCTGGCGGCCCAGCTCGCTGGCCTAGCCCACCTGGGCTCCCTGTGCGTTACTCCTCGCGCCAGTAGGCGAGGGCGCGTGCCCGGCGCGCGCAGCCACACGCCCGGCCACCTCCTGCTTGCCGCCGAGCCTCTGGACGCGTGGTTGAACGCCCCGGTGTCGTCCAGATCCGCCCGACCTCTCTCACTCTCCCCTGCTCTCTCCCTCGCTGATCCCCACCTCACCAAGCGCAGCCTACGCTGCTGTTCGCCATAGCCGCAGCCACCGTGCTCCCCTCGCCACGCTGATGTGTCCTAGTGCTCCGTCCCGTCCCCTGCTTCGTCATCGTCAAGCCACGCAACCGGGGACGCCCTGCTTCGACTTCGTCGTCGTTGTTTTCAACCGCGGACGACCGATATCGTCGGCGACCTCCCATCATCACCAGTCCCTCCCGGAGCTCGCCATTCGCTCCCCTGCACTCGCAGTGAGCCATTGACCCTGCTCCCCCTCCCCGTTCTCACTCTCGTGCACCGTACGCGCCGCCTCGAGCTCGCCCGCACGCACCGCCGCCTGTGCTCGCCGCCGACGTGTCTCCGGCCATCTAATGGTCTGGCCATCGTGCCCAAATTCCTCCCTGTGCTGCATAGTGCACGTAGGTGCCCCGCACGAGCCACCACGACCGTCACAGCGACGACCCCGAGCTCCGGCAGCCGCCAAGGTCGTCGCCGGCGTCGTTTCCGGCCTCCCCGCGTCCAGCCACTAGCACCTTTGGATGCGGCGCATGCCTAGCTGCACGTAGCGCTTCTCCGCCATCGATTTGGTCGACGGTGGACCAAATCTGAAGCCCGCCGCCGCATCAGGCCTCGCCGGCGGCAGAACGCCGGTGGGTTTGACCCACTTTGACCACGACTGCCCCCCCCGTGTCGATGACATGTGGGGCCGGCCTCTGACCAGAGTTAGTTTAGGTTTTAGTTAGTGCTAATTACCACTGTTAGAGGTTAATCACCTCGCTAACTAAACACTGTATCACTGACATGTGGGCGCATGCCCTAATTAAGTTAGGTTAGTATTTAACTTAGCACTAACTAATAGAGTTAGTTAGTTGTATCATTGACGTATGGGTCCCAAAGGTCAGGTTTGACCTGGCCGACCCAGTTGATCTGCCGACGTCACACCTATGTCATGCTGACGCAGTAAATCATTTTCTGGATTTAAAATAATTAGAAAATTCCAGAAAATGTCTAAAACTTCTAAAAATCATAGCAATTAATCTATAACTCAGAATGAAATAATTTATATATGAAAAATTATCAGAAAAATTCAATCTATCCATCTATACCATTTTCATGCATGTTAGAACAACTTATAGCCACTGTTTAGGACAAACCAAATGAATGACATTTAAATAACCATATGTGGAGTTTGAATTTGAACCTTGGGTTCAAACCAACTACACTTAATTGTGTTGCTAGTTGCATTAGGCCAAATCACATCATATTGCCATGTCATGATCATGCATCATATTGTGCATTGCATTGATTGTGTTTCTTCTCTGTTTGCCGGTGTTGTTCCCCCTCAGTAGACGTTGTTCCAACATTGTGATCGTTGACACTGATGAAGACCCAATGCTATCTTTAGAAGTGCCAGGCAAGCAAAACCCCCTTGTTCATTCCAATACAATCCCACTCTCTCACTCCTGCTCTCTTTTACCGCATTAGGACAACAACGCTTCAACTGTTACATGCTGCGGTAGTTGAACCCCTTTCCTCTGCATGACCTGTCATTGCCACAGTAAATAGATGAAACCCACTAGCAGGAGTAGGAGTTGTTTGAGCCCTGATGTGCCTACTCATTCATGCTTGTTTGTCATGCCTGCTATTGCTTAGAGTTGTGTCAGGTCTGATTCGTCGGGGATGAATTGGGAAGTTGTGAACATGTCCTACTGTTGGGAGCTAAGTGTGTGAACACGATTTGGTAAAGGTAGCGGTGAGAGGCCATGTAGGAGTACATGGTGGGTTGTCTCATTGCAGCCGTTCTCAGGAACTGAGTTCTGTGTTTGTGATCCATGAACAGTTACTACCACACATTGGGTTCCGGTAACTCGACCCCTCTCGACTTATTAATCAACTTGATCTCTGTCCAGGAGTTGCAACTAGTTTCTGGTGTTTGTAGGTAGTGTTAGTAGTCTACCAAGTGGCACCCGGTACAGGTGGGCTTGGGACATACTAGGCACAGTGGCACGGTGTACCAAGTGGCACCCGGATGGTGGGCTTGGGAACCCTGCTCACATCGTTTGGGGCCGTGAGCGACACCCCGGCCGGATCTCCTTGTGGATGGAACCCGAATAGGCGATAAACCTGGACGAGAGACTTGTGTGGTTAGTCAGGTCGTGGCCGACTCCCTCGCCAGGCTTCTGCTTGAAGGTTGCCGAGGTACACGACGTGTACATGGTGGTAAGTGGCGAGAGCGTGCGTGAAGAAGTACACCCCTGCAGGGTTATCATTATCTATTCGAATAGCCGGATTCCTCGGATATGGAAACTTGGACCCCTTGCATAGTTCATAGACAAGTGAAAGTGGATACTCTAAAATGCGCAAGATAAGCGTGAGTGCTACGGATGGCCTTCTCGTAGGGAGGCGGGAGCGGATCCATAGTGGAGTATTGATATGGTGAATATGTGGACTCATGTGCGCCACCTCAAAGAGTTACTTGCAGTCTTAGTTCAGGTTAGCCACTGAGTCAAAAGCTGGCTTGCTGCAGTTAAACCCCACCATCTCTTTGTTGATAATGATGCATATGTAGATAGTTTTGATGTAAGTCTTGCTGGGTACATTTGTACTCACGTTTGCATAATTTATGTTTTTACAGAGAGACTTCAGTCTCGCTAGTAGTTCCACGTGGACTTCGATGTTTAGCTTGTTACCTCAGCTACGATCTTGTGCCCTCGTTAGGATCTGGTAGATAGTCAGGCTTCTCAGCCTTTTTCTTTTGTAGAAGTCTGTACTCAGACATGTTAAGCTTCCGCTTGTGCTTTGACTTGTATGCTCTGAATGTTGGGTCCCGAGACCCATGTTTGTATTATCTGGCTCTTTGGAGCCTAATGAATAAATACTTGAGTCGTAGAGTTATGTTGTGATGCCATGTTGTATTTACACACATCGAGCATATTGTGTGTATGATTGAAATACTTGGTATGTGTGGGATTCGACAACCTAGTTGTTCATCCTTGGTCGCCTCTCTTATGGGGAAATGTAGTCCTGTGCTTCCATGAGCCATAGTAGTCCGCTACAGCCCGGTTCACCGGAGTCCTGCTAGCCCAACACTACTGCTCCAGAACACTTAGACTGGCCGGCATGTGATTCACTTTGTTCCTATGTCTGTCCCTTCGGGGAAATGTCACACGGTGACATCTGGAGTCCTGCTAGCCCGCTACAGCCCGGGTTCCCGGAGTCCTGTTAGCGTAGTTGCTACAGCCCGGATTCACACGCTGCTGACCGACATGCTCGATGTTGATTCATGTATGCATGTCCCCGTAAGTTAGTGCCACTTTGGGTTCATGACTAGTCATGTCGGCCCGGGTTCTCTGTCATATGGATGCTAGCAACACTATCATATACGTGAGCCAAAAGACGCAAACGGTCCCGGGCCATGGTAAGGCGACACCCGTGGGGATACCGTGCGTGAGGCCGCAAAGTGATATGAGGTGTTATAGGCTAGATCGGTGTAATTTAGAATCGGGGTCCTGACATCCAAGATGATCGGATATGACAATCTTATGCAATGTGGTATGATGCTATGGCACTTGCTTACAAGCTTGTTTTCTCACTCTTTTTCTTTGCTTAAAAGCTTATTCTTTTTTGTATGGCCACTTTTGTACAATGCACAAACCAAGATAGCAATTGTATATATGCGGGAACAAACTTGTGGCACAAAGAATGATATGATACCAAGATGATACCGATATGGTATGGTATGTATGCAATGTATGGTGTAGATCACTAACGTGCACAAGTAACGTTGGCGGCAATACTCAAAGGCTAGTCTCGATAGGCAAGTGACGCAAAATGGCTAGGGGTTATCAATGCAATGGCAAGGGAATATACAATGGAGGGATACCACGATACCAAGATGATATGGAGGTTACCGTCCGTGTCGATGATGAATGGCGGTGATCTTGATGGAGATACCAAGATGATGGAGACTCGTCCCTAAGTAGCTGAAACACCTTAGGAAACGGAAAAACCGCGAACTCAAAATCTCAAATGTCAAATGGTAGTGGGAATGCGCTGGTGGTTGCGGAAGCTCAATGGGACTGCGGAAATGCAATGATGGGTTGTGCGAGTAGGCAATGCGGAAATGGTTGCAGTAGCTCAATGGGATTGCGGAAATGCAATGATGGGTTGTGCGAGTAGGCAATGCGGAAATGGAGGGTATGGTGGTGGACTATACACGGGTGTCGGAGTTTAAAGCACGGTCCCTAAGCAGCCGAAACACCTTAGGAGACACAACTCACAACACAAACAAAATTTGGTTAAGTTGGGGTGGCGGAAGTGTATGGTGGGAAAGCCTATGCGGAAGTTATGGTGGTGGTTGATGAAGAAGCAACCGTTCCTAAGTAGCCTAGACACCTTAGGAGACTCAAATCACTCCTCAAGCAACCACTAATGCGATGGGGATCAATATTGGTTAGGTTGCGGAAGTCGATGGTGGAGTAGCGGATGATGTGGTGGAAGCCCTAGGCAAAGATGCCAAAATTGTCAAAATTTGATGGAGTCAAAAGATGTTGGTGGTATTTTTGTGGGAAGGGGGATGTCAAAAGCTTTTCAACGAGCTAAAGAACGCGAAAATCAGACTCCGGATGAATTAGTTATGGCCAAAACAAAAATCAGCCGAAATGGGAATGTACACGTATCGGACGTCCGGACAAGGTCGGATGTCCGGGGGCCGGACGTCCGCGCGGGCTCAGAAATCCGTAAATTCGGCTCGGGTTAGGGGTTCCGGTCGTCCGGAAAAGGTCGGACGTCCGGTCGTTCCAGGGGGTCCGGACGTCTGGAAAGTGTCGGTCGTCCGGGGGTCAGGGTCAACACGAGATGCGAGTTTCGGGACGCGATTTGGGGCGGAATTTGGGGATTTTGGGGTCAAAATTGAGGAGATTTCGTGGATGAAAGATGGGAAAACTCGGGGAGATGCTAGATCCACTGGAAACCAAGCAAATCCATGGATCAAATCCAACAAAACTTCGTCAAACCCACAAATCACAAAAAAAATTGGGGCTATTTTTGGTGGGGATTTTCAAAATTGGGGAAGAACACAACAAAATTGGGCTAGAAAGCAACGAGGGGAGGCTCCGAAATCGTGATCAACGTGGCTCATGATACCAAGATGATGTAGGGTAGGACCCTAATCGGCCGATCTTTCACGAAATGAGTGGATCTCGCGATGAACACGAAGAACACGAGGAGGGAAACGAGGGAAATCACAAGGGAAAACACAAAAGGAACACTCAAACCAACAAGAATAAGTCACACATGTGCTAGATCCTCGAGTACATAAGGAAAGATACACGATCCATGGACAACTAAGGACGATACAAGGGTAGCCGGTCTTCTCCGTGAGGAGGTCTTGAGTTCTTCCCTAAAAGGGGTCTTGAATCTGCTTGGGGGATCTTCTCCGGTGGAGGCTCGAATCTCCGAGGAGAAGGTATCCAAGTGGATGAGCAAATCTCTCACACAAAATATGAGCTAATCCTTTGCTAACCCTAACTAGGAGGAGGTGGAAGAGTATATATAGTCTAGGGACATGAAGGGATAAGTGGGGGATACATGGGCCTCGGGCCCGATCTCTGTGCACGGACAGGCGCCGGTCGTCCGATAGGTATCGGACGTCCGGTGGCTCGCGAGGGTCCGGTCATTCAGTACTTGTCGGACATCCGGCGTTTTGGCTCGGTTGAGGTGGCGCCGGATTTCCGGGGGTGGTCGGACGTCCGGACGTTGGATTGTGTCGGACGTCCGAGACTTGTCGAACATCCGTTCATTTGGCTCGGGTACAGGATCGCCGGTTGTCCGGTCCGGGCCGGTCGTCCGGTGGGTCTTCAAGCGTCGGACGTCCAGTCTCGGCCGGTCGTCCGGTGGCTGGAGCATCTTCCGTAGCCCTTCTTCTTGTTCCTCGCGCTTGGTGTCCTCGCCTTTTGGTCCATGGGCTTCCTCTTTGTTCCTGGACATGCATAGCACACAAGTTTGAGGTAGTAGCCATGTCTCACATGTGGAAAGTGAAAGTTCGGAGAGGAGCAAGTTCACCTTGTGTCCAATGGTCTATAGTCGAGGTCTCATCTTATGTATCCGTGGGGCTTGGAGAGTAGTCGGAGTGTACATGGAGATGAACGTGGGATGCTCCGCATCAGATGACAACTTACTTGAAGGATCTTGCTCAATCCTTAGGTAGGTATGGTGGACTCTTGAAGATAAGATTTGGGTTTAAGGGTTTTTTGGATGCACAAGTAGTGTCTCTACTTGGTGCGGAATTTTTGGCTAGCAAAGATGGGGGGCAAGCACCACATGTTGAAGGATCTATGACAATATTACTTCTATGTGAATATAAACAAACATAAACCATTACGTTGTGTTCCTTGTCCTACATCAACAACTTTGGCATATAATATTTTTACGGGGGCTCACAATCACAAAAGATTTCCAAGATAGTGTATTTGCACGTGAAAGTTCTCTTCCTTATACTAATTATTCATGAATTGCTTATATGACCAATATTGTGATTGTCAAGACTCAAAAGATTTCACTTTCTAAACCCAATGTGAAGCTACCACTAAGCATGATATGATTTCAACTTCATGACATTCAATTTATTCAACAATTTACTCATAGGATATAAGTGAAGCACAAGAGTAAATGACATAGAAAAGAGCTTCGTTGACGGGATGTGAATGCCGCTTACTTAGCCTCCCTGGCAACTATTTAAGGACTCTATTTTATTTAAAAACTTCAGATCTAAGCATTTTTATTAAAACAACAAGCGAAAACAAAATAAAATGACATTATAAGAATAGCACACATCATGTGGAGAAGCAAAAACTTAGGCTCAACCAATAATTGTTGAAGAGGAAAGGTGGGATGCCTATCGGGGCATCCCCAAGCTTAGATGCTTGAGACTTCTTGAAATATTATCTTGCGGCGCCTTGGGCATCCCCAAGCTTGAGCTTTTGTGTCTCCTTAATTCTTCTCATATCACACTTTTCCTAAATCTCAAAAGATTCATCCACACAAAACGCAACAAGGACTCGTGAGATAAGTTAGTATAAGTCAATGCAAAACCTTATCATTCTCTACTGTAGAAAATCACTAAAATTAGTATTCAACATTGTATACTAAATGCCTCTGCATATTTAATACTCCTATACTCAAATAGAATCATTAAACAAGCAAACATATGCAAATAATGCAAACATAACAGTAATCTGCCTAAACAATACAGTCTGTAAAGAATGCAAGAGTATCAATACTTCCCTAACTCCAAAAGTTATGGAAATTTACCACACTATAGAAAATTTATCAGAGCTTATTTTGCAAAAAGTTTCAAAATTTTATCACATTCTGAGTTTTCTAGGGAATTTTTGCAGCAGCGGTAAACTTTCTGTTTTCAAACAACAACATGTATACTTGCAAAATAAGCATGGCAAAGGCTATCATTGCCACTTTTATTGAAATAAAATATGCAAGACATTATTATAAATAACAGCAGGAAAATCCTAACAAAATAAAATGACACTAAAAGTAAAACTCATATCATGTGACAAATGAAAACCTAGCTTCAAGTGAGGTTACCGATAATGTTGAAGACGAAAGAGGGGATGCCTTCTGGGGCATACCCAAGCTTAGTTGCTTGGATACTCCCTGAATATTACCTTGGGGTGCCTTGGGAATCCTCAAGCTTAGGGTCTTGTCACTCCTTATTCTCCTCATATCGACATCTCACCCAAAACTTGAAAACTTCAATCACACAAAACTTAACAGAACTTCGTGAGATAGGTTAATATGATAAAGAGCAAACCGTTTCACTTTGGTACTGTTAAAGACAAGATTCATAATTGTTCTCACACAATGCCTACTGTAGCATATAATTTGCACAATTTTATATTGAGCAATATAAGCCATGGAAACTAGAAAACAAGCAAACTATGCATTGAAAATAGAATATGTCAAAAACAGAACAGTCTGTAGTAATCTGTACTCCAACCATATTTATCCTACCCAAAAAATTCTGAAAAATTTGGAAAACCTGGGAAATTTGTCTATTAATCTTCTGCAAAAGGATCAGAATTTTATCATGCTTCTGTTAAAAATGAGAATTGTTTTTCTGAGTGCAAAAGTTTCTGTTTTTCAGCAAGATCAAATCAACTATCACCATAAGCCATCTGAAAGGTCTTACTTGGCACTTTATTGAAACAAAAGCAATAGAACATGATTACTACAGTATCCTAATCATGTGAACACACAAAAACAGTATGTAAAAGTGTTGGGTTGTCTCCCAACAAGCGCTTTTCTTTAATGCCTTTTAGCTTGGCATGATGATTTCAGTGATGCTCGCATAAAAGATAAGAATTGAAACATAAAGAGAGCATCATGAATCATAAGTTCCTCTCTCATAATAATTTTCAGTAGCATCTTGAGTATATTCATCAATATAACTATCACACAAAGCATCCCTTTCATGATCCATAAGCATAGTATTTTTATTACTCTCCACATAAGCAATTTTATTCTCATTCATAATAGTGGGAGTATCATAGGAAACTCGAATACTACAAATTGTTCCCACATTAAAAGAGTAATGTTCAATAAAAGGATATTCAAAATTATGACAATAATTATCACAACTTCTTATAACATAAGTATCATCACAATAATCATCATAAGTGGGAGGCATGCAATCATCATAGCAAATTTGATCATTCAAAGTAAGGGGACTAAAAAGATCATCTTCATTAAGCATAGCCTCCCCAAGCTTGGGACAAACATTAATTGCAGCAAATAAATTATCAAACATGTCATTATCATCAAACATAGCATCCCCAAGCTTGTGGCTTGGCATATCATAAGCATGATCACTCTCATCATTAATAGTATGAATAGCACCAACGGTATAACAATTGCTATCATCATAATTTCCCAAGTTGGTGCCAAAAAGATTTCCAAGATTATAATAAGTATCATTATCTTCCCAATCATAATCATCACAACAAGCAATATACATAACAAAATCATCATCAATAGTGCTTTCAGACATTGTGCCATAAGACATAGAAGCAATATCATCATCAAGTGCATCATCCTCCAAAATTATTTTTGATTCATTTTCATGAGGCACAACAATAATAGGAGCAACATTATTTGGGAGAGATACCTTTTTACCTCTATTCTTTCTTCTTCACTACCTCACATGTGGGTTTAATTAATTTTTTCAAACTTCTTATTGATGAGATGGGTTGAATAGGGAGCTCCTCCTCGTCACCTATTTCATCATGAGAGACAATAGGAGGGAAAGTGGAAATATTTACCCTTTCATTAGTATTCCTTTTATATTCTATTAGTTTTCCCATCTTTCTATATTTGGCACTATAAACATTCTCATTGCAATTTCCCATGCAAAACATATAGATATTTTTTAGTTTAGTTTCAATGTCATCCGTGAGAATGAATACTTCAAACCAACTATTTTTATATGTCATTTCTTCACTCCCCAAGAATAAACAAAGTTCATTATAAAGTTCTAGGATGATCAAGTTATTGCAATATTTGGACACAATTCGATCATGAAAAAGCATGCATTGGAAATTAAGATGACCAACCTTATTGTAAAGTTCACAAGTAATAGGATAAAGAGAACATAATTTTGTAGCAAATTCATTTATAAATTTGAGCAAAGAATTGGTTCTATCATGTTTATGCTTCTTGCAAAATCTATCTTCCCTATAAGGCACGTCTTCACAAACTTTATGCACTCCACAAAAATTGACATGCTTATAAGAAACATTTTTGTCATGACTTGTGCAATCATCATTAGCATTTTGGATATTCAAATAATCCATACTAACAACATTGCAATCATGCTCATTATTCAAATATTTTGTGCCAAACATTTTATTGACTTCTTCTAACAATTGAGCACAATTTTCCGAACCATCATTTTCAAGAAAGATATTATAAAGATGATCAATAATATGATGCAACCTCAATTCCATTTTATGTAGTTTTCTTTTATAAACCAAACTAGTGATAAAACAACAAACTAAAAGATTCAATTGCAAGATCTAAAGATATACCTTCATGCACTCACCGCCCCGGCAACGGCGCCAGAAAAGAGCTTGATGTCTACTATGCAACTTTATTCTTGTAGACTCGTGTTGGGCCTCCAAGCGCAGAGTTTTGTAGGACAGTAGTAATTTTCCCTCTAGTGGATGACCTAAGGTTTATCAATCCGTGGGAGGTGTAGGATGAAGATGGTCTCTCTCAAACAACCCTGCAACCAAATACAAGAAATCTCTTGTGTCCCCAACACACCCAATACAATGGAAAATTGTATAGGTGCACTAGTTCGGCGAAGAGATGGTGATAAAAGTGTAATATTGATGGTAGAAATATATTTTTATAATCTGAATAAATAAAAACAGCTAGGTAGCAAATAGTAAACGGGCACAAAAATGGTATTGCAATGCTTGAAAATGAGGCCTAGGGTCCGTACTTTCACTAGTGCAACCTCTCAACAATGCTAATATAATTGGATCATATAACTATCCCTCAACGTGCAACGAAGAATCACTCTAAAGTTCCTATCTAGCGGAGAACATAAGACGAAATTGTTTGTAGGGTACGAAACCACCTCAAAGCTATTCTTTCCGATCAATCTATCATAGAGTTCGTACTAAAATAACACGAAGCTATTCTTTCCGATCGATCTAACCAAGAGTTCATACTAAAATAACACCAAAGCAAATTCAGATTCATAATACTCGATCCAACACAAAGAACCTCAAAGAGTGCCCCAAGATTTCTACCGGAGAAACAAAAGACAAGAACGTGCATCAACGCCTATGAGTAGACTACCCCAATGTCACCTCGTGAATCCGCGATTTGAGTGCCAAAACACATATCAAGTGAATCAATATGATACCGCATTGTCACCATGAGTATTCATATGCAAGACATATATCAAGTGCTCTCAAATCCATAAAAAGTATTCAATCCGATAATAATGAAATCTCAAAGGGAAAAACTCAGTTCATCACAACAAGATAGAGAGGGGAAAACTCCATATGATCCGACTATATTAACAAAGACTGCGATACATCAAGATTGTGACATCTCAAGAACACGAGAGAGAGAGATTAAACACATAACTATTAGTACAAACCCTCAGCCCCGAGGGTGGACTACTCCCTCCTCATCGTGGTGGCCGCCGGGATAATGAAGATGGCCACCGGAGACGATTCCCCCCTCCGGCAGGGTGCCGGAACAGGGTCTAGATTGGTTTTCGGTGGCTACAGAGCCTTGCGGCGGTGGAACTTCTGATCTAGGTTAACCCCGAGGGTTTTCGGAATATTTGTAAATTTATAGGGTAAAGTGGGCACAACCCACCTGGGCGTGCCTGGGCCCCCAGGCCCGCCCTGGTGGGTTGTGCCCCCCTCGGGGCACCCCCCATGTGCTGCTCTGGCCCATCCCGGGTGTTCTGTTCCATAAAAATTCTCCAAAAAGTTTCGCGGTGTGTGGAATCCGTTTGATATTGATTTTATGTGATGTAAAAAACAAGCAAAAAACAACAACTGGCACTGGGAACTGGGTCAATAGGTTAGTCCCCAAAAATGATATAAAGTTGCTATAAAATGATTGTAAAACATCCCAGAATGATAATAAAACAACATGAATACTTCATAAATTATAGATACGTTGGAGACGTATCAAACTCCTCACCGACCAGCGAAACTACGAAGGAATTACTCACTCCCAGTGGGGAGCATCATGGAATTGGCGATGAAGGAGGGTTGGTCTTCACGAAGATCGAATATCTCCTCTCCGGAGCCTAAAATGGACTCCAGATCTGGCCTCCCGATGAAGAACAGGAGGTAGCGGCGGCTCCGTCTCGCGAAATGAGATAATTCTTCCTCCCTGATTTTCTCTCTCTGGAAAATAAGGTATTTATGGACTTGGATTCAGGGTCTGCGGGGCCACCAGGTGGGCACAACCCACCTGGGCACGCCTGAGGGGGGGGGGGGGTACGCCCTGGTGAGTTGTGCTCACCTAGGGCCCCCCTCCGGTGGTTCTTGGCTCCAGTATTTTTTTATTATATAAAAATCCTGGCAAAGTTTCGTTCCAATCCGAGAACTTTTATTTCTGTACAAAAACAACACCATGGTAGTTCTGCTGAAAACATCATCAGTCTGGGTTAGTTTCATTCAAATCATGCAAATTAGAGTCCAAAACAACAGGAAAAACATTAGGAAAAGTAGATACGACGGAGGTGTATCAACTCCCCTAAGTTTAAACTTTTCCTTGTCTTCAAGCAATTCAATTAATAAACTGAAAATGAAAAATAAAAACTTTTACGAACTCTTTTGCTCTTGTTTACATAAATAAGCTTAAGTAGCACCCAGGTTTTCAGCAAAGATTATAACCAACCATGTCAACAATAACTCTTGAAAACTATATTAACTCATATCGATGACATAATCAACTAGCGAGCAATAATAAAATATCTCAAATGACAACATATTGTCAAAATAATCATGATATAATATGACAATAGTGGTATCTCGCTAGCCCTTTCTGGGACCGCAAAACATAAATGCAGAGCACCTCCAAAGTTCAAGCGGTAACTAAATATTGTAATTCATGGTAGAAAAGATCTAGTCATGATGCATCCAACATTAACTATACAGAATGCATGAGGATGACAAATAGTGCTCTCAAGATCTAGTGCTTATTTGAGAAGGTGATGACTCAACATAAAAATAAATAGATAGTCCGTTAGCAGAGGGAAGCAGGGATGTGTAGTGGTGCCAGAGCTCAATTTTTAAAACAGAGGTAAATGAAATTTTGAGAAATGCACCCTTCTTGTTTACTTCGCGACCATTAGTTATCGATATCTTCCATGCTAAACACATTAGTGGCGGTTCCCAAGCGATAGAAGTAAAGGTTTACTCCCCCTCCACCAACAAACTCACTCCACGGCTAAACGAATCCACGGGTACCATCCATACCAACATCAGTCCTGGGGAAGTTTTGTTTAATTATTGCAATTTCATTTCGTGACTGGGAATCCCTATTACTGCCCCTCTCGTGCAAGGACGAGTGAATAAACACTCATCATGAGAATAACCCGCTTTGCATGGAAGATACCGACTACCTCCTGTCGCTCTGTGAACAATCCATGCACGGAAAAAATGATATTTATTTGAAGTCTTAGAGGTGGCACATGCAAATTTACTTAGAATGGCAGGGTAATACCGCATATAGGTAGGTATAGTGGACTCATCTAGAATGACTTGGGTTTTAGGATTTTGATGCGCAAGCAGTATTCCGCTTAGTACAGGCGAAGGCTAGCAAATAGGTTGGGAAGCGGCCAGTAGAGAGCGAAAACGATCATGAACATGCATTATGCATAATGAACATTGGATACTAGCATGACTAGGATATGAACACCATGAACATAAATATCATATAGGCTATGCTGTTTTGATTCAACTACATGCATGAACATGTGTCAAGTCAAGCCACTTGAACATTTGGAGGAGGATACCATATCATCATACTACATCACAATCATTTTAATGCAATGTTGACATCCGAGATAAATCATTATCCACCCCTAGCTACTTAAGCATGGCATGAGAAACTATAATCTCCAATTGTCATTGCAAACATGTTCGATCATAATATGCTGAATCATGGATACTAGGTTAAACATATTTACAAAAATAGAACAAGTTGAGTTCATACCCTTTTCTCTCTGCCACCAGCCAGCTCACCAAATGTCATCATTATTGCCTTTCACTTGCACCACCGAACGATTTGAAAATAATAATAGTGCAAGAGTGCCATGGACTAAACTGGAATCTGCAAAATTTTTATTCAAATGAGAAGAAAAGGTAATTTGGGCTCTTAGTTAGATCAACAATAATGCAAATGAGAGCCACTCAACATTTTCATCGTGGTCTTCTCCTTGGTACGAATCAATAAACTGAAAAGACATTCAGAGAAACACACTAAAATATTTTTTGGAGTTTTTAGTTTTTCTAGAAGAAAGCAAATTAGAACAGGGAAAACAAAAACGAGAAAAACTATTTACACGGGAAAGCTCCCAACAAGCAAGAAGAATCGATAAATATTTTTGGGTTTTCTTTTAATACTACAACTAATTTAAACTAGAAAGAAAACAAAAAAGAAGTAGGAAATATTTTCGTATTTTCTCAAAGTTTTTCAAACACACAAGAAGAAAGCGAGAAAATAAATCTAGCATTGATAATACAATGAAAAAGTGTGGACACCGACCACTGAAATGAAAGGTGTGAACATGAATGTAATGTCGGTGGAAATACGTACTCCCCCAATCTTAGGCTTTTGGCCTAGCTTGGTAATCACCACTCGTAGTAGCCATCAGGTCCTATGTTGAAGTGCTGTGGAGCGGGTACCCGAGCTTCCCACTCCTGAGGCTCCTCGTCTGCAACTGCCTGGGCGTTATGGTAGGCGACGATGTCTTCTGGCATGATCCTGTATCCGCCCCTGGTAATAGAATCAAACAAAGCAGGTGCAGGCAATGGAATAACATCACGAGTATTTTCACTAAAAATTAGGTTATAAGGAACAACAATAGTAGTGTTCTCGCCATCAATAAAGTAATGATCAGCCATTGCCTGACCATCTAAGTAAACCTTTGGCAAGCGATGGTCATGTTGGCGTATCTGAATGTTAAAGTGACTCGCTAAACGAGTAGCATAAATACCGCCATAAATACCCTTGGATCTATTAAGGTGAAGGCGACTTGCCACAATAGCTCCCAAGCTATAAGTGTCATCGCCATAGAGTGCGCGGCGTAAGACAACGAAATCGGGTGCACTAAGTGCACCAACCTTCTCTCTAGCAAGTAAACACTTCACAATGAATAGAGTAAAATAATGCACTGAAGGAAACTGCAAGCTAGTGGTGGTGAAACTTGACACCCCTCTCTCATCTCCCACTGACAGGGTACGATAAAAACCCTCAAACTCTACAGGCCTAGGCTCTCTTATTTCCCTGTCAGAAGGGATCAAGTATATATCACAAAATTCAGTAAGTGGTATCTGACGGGTTTCACCATGTAGATTAAACCGCACCTCAGGGGGGTTATTCCTACTTATGAAATGAAAACTTTGCACAAAGGAATTTGTGAGGAGATGATACTGTTCACACTCAGCTGCAATGAAGTCAGTGAGGCCAGCATTGGCAACAAATTGTGCGAACTCTTAACGGATTCAGGCTCCATCCATGAAGGGGTTTGTAACGCCCACAATGCGGCTATATCTCCCACGTGTCGAAGCACGACTTAGAGGCATAACCGCATTGTAAGCAATGTCGCAAGTGAGGTAATCTTCACAACAACCCATGTAATGAATAAGGAAAAGAGGTACATAGTTGGCTTACACTCGCCACGTCACACAATAGCATAAATATCATTACATCCATCCAGATACAATCAAGGTCCGACTACGGAACCAAAATAAAGAACAACCCCAAATGCGACAAAGTCCCCGATCGCCCCAACTGGGCACCACTACTGATCGTCTCGAAAGGAAACGTAGTATCGTCCCGAGTCCTCCTCGAACTCCCACTTGAGCTCAATCGAATCACCTAGAGGGGTATCATCGGTCCCTGCATCTGGTTTTGGAAGTAATCTGTGAGTCACGGGGACTCAGCAATCTCACACCCTCGCGATCAAGACTATTTAAGCTTATAGGAAAGGTAAAATGTATGATGTGGAGCTGCAGCAAGCGACTAGCATATATGGTGGCTAACATACGCAAATGAGAGCGAGAAGAGAAGGCAAGGCACGATCGAGCAACTATGATCAAGAAGTGATCCTAGCACAACCTACGATCAAACATACCTCGAGACCGTGTTCTCTTCCCGGACTTCGCCAAAAAGAGACCATCATGGCCACACACTCTGTTGATTCATTTTTATTAAGTTAAGGTTAAGGTTTTCTACAACTGGACATTAACAAATTCCCATCTTCCCATAACCGCGGGCACGACTTTCAAAAGTCCAAATCCCTGCAGGGGTGTCCCAACTTAGCCCATCACAAGCTCTCACGGCCAACGAAGGATATTCCTTCTCCCAAGACAAACCGATCAGACTCGGAATCCCAGTTACAAGACATCTTGACAATGGTAAAACTAAACCAGCAAAGCCACCCGAATGTGCCGACAAATCCCGATAGGAGCTGCACATATCTCGTTCTCAGGGCACATCGGATGAGCCATACGTCGGGTAGGCTAGCCCAGAGTTGCCCCTGGTAGCCCCGGACATCGCTCAGGTTGGACCAACACTTAGAGAAGCACTGGCCCGGGGGTTTAAAATAAAGATGACCCTTGAGTCTGGGAAACCCAAGGGAAAAAGGCTAGGTGGCAAATGGTAAAACGAAGGTTGGGCATTGCTGGAAGAGTTTTATTCAAGGCAAACTGTCAAGGGGTTCCCATTATAACCCAACCGTGTAAGGAACGCAAACTCAAGGAACATAACACCGGTATGGCGGAAACTAGGGCGGCAAGAGTGGAACAAAACACCAGGCATAAGGCCGAGCCTTCCACCCTTTACCAAGTATATAGGTGCATTAAAATAGACAAGGCATAATAATGATATCCCAACAATAAACATGTTGCTACAAGGAACAAACTCCAAACTTCACCTGCAACTAGCAACACTATAAGAGGGGCTGAGCAAAGCGGTAACATAGCCAAACAATGGTTTGCTAGGACAAAGTGGGTTAGAGGTTTGACATGGCAATATGGGAGGCATGATAAGGAAGTGGTAGGTATCGTAGCATAGGCATAGCAAAAGAGTGAGCATCTAGCAAGCAAAGATAGAAGTGATTTCGAGGGTATGGTCATCTTGCCTGCAAAGTTCTCTGAGTTGATGTTAGCTTGATCCTCATAAGCGTACTCAACGGGTTCCTCGATCACGTACTCTTCTCCCGGCTCTACCCAAGCAAGAACAACAAGCAAAGGGAGACACAATCAACCACGTGCAATGCACAAGCAACATGATGCAAAACATGACATGATATGCGGGATGCGATATGCGGTGCATATGCATGATTCGGAAAGGAAATGATTGAACCTGGCATCAACTTGGAAATCCAAGAGTGCCACTGGAAAGGGGAGTTGATTCGGTCGAAATCGATATAAAGATCACCGGAATCGGATGCACGGTTTGAAAATGGCAAGCAAAACGAACATGGCACCGATCTGCAATTAACATCACAAGGCCATCTAAATGCATCAAGAACAACAATCTACATCACTCTAACATACCAACAAAATACATGGCAGGGATCCACTCAAGATGCTTGACAAAAGATGAACACTGAGCTATGGCTAATTCACTCAATAGCAGGTTCAAACAAGCATGGCAAAAGTGCAAAAGATAACAGGTTACAGACTTTGTGAAAATAACACCATGCCAGGAATTTAACATCAGGAAGCAATGTTTAGAGCACGATAACAACATGCTACAGGAACATATCATGGCAACGCAAAGCATGGCATGAAGCTACTCAAAGCATACAACAAAAGTCCCTTACTGACCATAAGCCAAAAGGGATCAGAAAATACAATGGCAACCATGTGAACATAGCAATTATCGTTAACAGATTCAGACTTAGAAGAAAAACTAGAACATGGCAAAACATATATTAAGTAGGCATGTTTACGAGCTCGATGCACTCACCACAAGGCATTGCATGATAAACTAAGCATACAGCCAACAAGTAGACATGGCATAGAAGCTAAACATGGCAAGAGCAACATCGTAGCATGCATGGATCAACTACAACAAGCTTGGCAAAAATGCTTAACATGTAAACATTCTGCCAGGAACATTTTATAGCAAAAGTATAGCTCGATTGACTCAAGCTAGGGTGCTCCATAAATGCAAACAAAGACATGGATGGATAGAGCACCACAATATCTACAAAACATCCTTACCGATCATGCTCAAAAGAGGCATGGATCACTCTGTAGCAACAAGAATACATGGCATAAAAATATAAACAGGGCAATGACTTAGAATATTTCCTAGTCCCTGAAATCAGCAACATTGAGAGGGCTACTTTGCATGCTTGTGCTAGTCACCACAGAGATAACAAAAATACATTGCATACACCCATGTAAGGATGGCATGGCATACTTCCAAAATCATGTAGGGCTCAAGTTCATAGGAGGCACGCATCAATCGTGGCAAAAATGACAAAAGTCCAATTACTAATATGAATCTGAAACTAACAAAAAACTAACACTCTTCCAACAGCATTTAGGGCATCAAGATGAGCTCAAATGAACATGATGCAATGAGATGAAATGAAGTACTCGTCGAGACGAACATTTCGGTATGCTACACACGCAAAACGGAGCCACGGGTGCAGAGATATGATGCTGTGAAGAATGCAAAAATATTAGGGTTAGGGGCAAAAAGTCAAACCGATCCAGATCCGGATTGCACGCGGATCGAGGTTCGCCGGAGTTCCTGTTCGCCAGAGATCGAGGTGGCCGGAGCTACGCCGGGGACTTGCCGGGGCGGTGAGGAGGCGATGGCTGCGGAGGTGGCCGCGGGCGACGAGGGGCGCGACGTGAGGCGGCGGGGTCGGCACCGGCGGCGTCGGCGAGCGGGCGGAGATGGCGCGGAGGCGGAGCGCGCCGACGCCGGAGTCGATGGCGGAGAGCGGCGGCCGTTTCGCGCGAGGAAGGAGGAGGCGCGCGGGCGGCGGCACGTGGGAGCCGGGCCGGGAGGGCTTCCCGCGGGCTCCGCGGGCTGCGGCGGTGTGAGGTGGCCGGTGTGCCACGTGTCATGCAGAGAGTGGAGGCGGCGGTGTGTCCGGCACGGGCGGACGTTGTCCGGCCATGCAGAGGGAAAGAGGGCTAGGTTAGGGTTGGAAATGACCCGAAATTTCGGGGGAGTGTCTATATTTATAGGTAGGAGGAGCTAGGAGGCTCCAAATTGAGCACGGTTTTCGGCCACATGGTCGTGATCGAACGATCTAGATGATGGAGGAGGTTTAGGTGGGTTTTGGGCCACTTTGGAGGGGTGTTGGGCTGCAACACACACGAGGCCTTTTCGGTTCCTCGGTTAATCGTTGGAGTATCAAACGAAGTCCAAATGGCACGAAACTTGACAAGCGGTCTACCGGTAGTAAACCAAGGCTGATTGGCAAGTCTCGGTCCAATCCGAAAATGTTTAACACCCGTACAAGAAAAGAGGTAGAAAGGGACACCGGAGGACATAGAAGCGCCGGAATGCAAAACGGACAACGGGGAAAATGCTCGGATGCATGAGACGAACACGTATGCAAAAGCGATGCACATGATGACATGATATGAGATGCATGACAAAGACAAAACAACAGGAAGACAAAAACCCAACAACGAGGAAATAACATAACTTAGTGCCGGAAATGGCAAGAGTTGGAATACAAATATGGCAAGTTACATACGGGGTGTTACAACACTCCACCACTACGAAAGGATCTCGTCCCGAGATCTAGTACTGGAAAAACTCCGGGTACTCAGAATGGAGGTGGTCCTTGCATTCCTAGGTGGCTTCACGGTCGGAATGATGTGACCACTTGACTTTCAGGAATTTGATAGACTTGTTGCGATTCTTGCGCTTAGTTTCTTCAAGAATAGCAACGGGGTACTCATGATAAGACATGTCTTCTTGGAGATCAATCTCTTCAAAGTTGATGGTGCGGTCAGGAGTCTTGAAGCACTTGCGGAGTTGAGATACGTGAAACACGTCTTGCACATTTGCGAAGTTGGATGGAAGCTTAAGTTGATAGGCGAGATCGCCTCTTTTGCTGATGATCTTGAAAGGACCCACGTATCTAGGGGCAAGCTTCCCTTTGATACCGAAGCGACGAGTACCTTTCATTAGAGAGACGCGGAGGTAGACATGGTCTCCGATCTCGAAAGCCAAGTCATGATGCTTGCTATCATAGTAACTCTTCTGGCGCGATTGCGTGGCTTTGAGATTATCACGAATGACTTTGCACATTTCTTCAGCCTCTATGATCAAGTCATTTTCGAGAAGTTGACGTTCACCAGTCTCTGACCAGTTAAGAGGAGTACAACACTTTCTGCCATAGAGAATTTCGAATGGGGCCTTGCCCGAACTCGCTTGAAAGCTGTTGCTGTAGGATAACTCGGCATATGGAAGACAATCTTCCCACTTCATACCGAAAGAGATGACACAAGCCCTGAGCAAATCTTCAAGAATCTGATTTACTCGCTCGACTTGGCCACTGGTTTGAGGATGAAAGGCTGTGCTGAAGCGAATGTTGGTGCCCATGGCCTTCTGAAAAGAATCCCAGAACTTAGAGGTAAAGATGCTTCCACGATCTGAAGATATCACCTGCGGAATTCCATGCAGGGAGACAATCCTGGAGGTATATAGCTCTGCCAACTGAGCTGCTGTGATAGATTCTTTGATAGGAAGAAAATGAGTCACTTTGGTGAGCTTGTCGATGACAACAAAGATAGCATCATTGCCACGCTTGGACTTTGGAAATCCAGTCACGAAGTCCATCTCAATATGGTCAAACTTCCATTCTGGAATGGCAAGAGGTTGGAGGAGACCAGCTGGTCGTTGGTGTTCTGCTTTCACTCTTCTGCAGACATCACATTCATTCACGGACTGAGCAATCTCGCGTTTCATTCGAGTCCACCAATACGACTGCTTGAGGTCCTGGTACATCTTTGTACTTCCAGGGTGAATGGAGAGGAGTGAATTGTGAGCCTCATTCATAATGACTTTATGAAGGTCACCTTTAGGAACAACAATGCGATCCTCGAAGAATAGAGTATCCTTATCATCAAGATGATAGCACTTGTACTTGGGTTGACTCTTGGCAATCCCAATCTTCACCTTCTTCACCATAGCATCGAGAAGTTGAGCCTCGCGAATCTGATCTTCCAAAGTAGGAGAGACTTGGAGGTTGGAAAGAAATCCTTGAGGAACAACTTGTAGGTTGAGTTTGTGGAAAGCTTCACAAAGCTCCGGTTGGTAAGGCTTGAGAATCAGACTATTGCAGTAAGCCTTTCTGCTCAATGCGTCAGCAATTACATTGTCCTTGCCTGGAGTATATTCGATACTCGGATTATACTCTTGAATCATTTCGAACCAACGAGTTTGCCTGAGGTTGAGGTTTGGCTGAGTGAAGATGTACTTGAGACTCTTGTGATCAGTGAAGATGTCCACTTTCCTTCCCAACAAGAGATGTCTCCAAGTTAAAAGAGCATGGACAACTGCCGCCAACTCGAGGTCATGAGTGGGGTAGTTCTTTTCGTTGGGCTTCAACTGACGAGAGGTATAGGCCACAACTTTCTTCTCTTGCATCAACACTGCACCAAGACCTTGAAGGGAAGCATCACAGAAGACCTCAAACGGTTTGGATTCATCAGGAGGAGTCAGAACTGGAGCAGTGACTAACTTCTCTTTCAGGGTGTTGAAAGCGATGTCACATTCAGTAGACCAGACGTACTTCACATGCTTCTGGAGGAGGTTGGAAAGAGGCTTCGCGATCTTAGAGAAGTTCCCAACGAACCTTCGACAATAGCTTGCGAGCCCAAGGAAGTTGCGGAGTTGCTTCACATTCTGAGGTGGTTCCCAATTCACAATTGCAGACACCTTCTCAGGGTTAACAGCTATGCCCTTGGCGGAGATGATATGTCCAAGGTAGAGAACCTCATCGAGCCAAAACTCGCACTTTGAAAACTTCGCATAGAACTGATGTTCTCTTAGTTTATCCAGCACCAATCTCAAATGCTTGGCATGATCCTCCTTGTTCTTGGAAAAGACCAAAATGTCATCGAGGTAGACCAAGACGGAGTCATTTGTGTAGGCGTTGAAGATGAAGTTCATCATGCGAGAGAATGTTGGAGGAGCATTGACAAGGCCGAAAGACATGACAGTGTATTCATATGAACCATAGCTTGTTATGAATGCTGTCTTGGGAATATCTTTTTCACGAATGCGAATCAGATGATAGCCCATACAGAGATCAAGCTTGGAGAATACTTGAGCACCTTTGAGTTGTTCGAAAAGCTCATTGATGTTGGGAAGTGGGTACTTGTTCTTTATGGTCTTTTTGTTCAATGGACGGTAGTCGACACAAAGTCGGTCCGTTCCATCCTTCTTCTTGACAAAAAGAACGCCACAACCCCATGGAGAAGAACTTGGTCGGATGAGACCCATACGCTCTTGAATATCGAGTTGCTTCTTCAGCTCCTTCAACTCTACAGGTCCAAGCTTGTAAGGACGTTTGCAAACAGGTTCCATGCCAGGCTCAAGATCGATGACGAATTCAACGGGCCGGTGCAGAGGCACTCCTCGAAGCTCTTCTGGAAAGACGTCTTGATATTCACAAACGACTAGAATCTGAGAGATGGCATCCAGCTCACCCTTCTCGTTGAGAGAAAACAGTCGAATGGTATCATCCCGAGCAGCAAAGACAATTACATCCTCAGACGAATGTGTCAATTGAATCTTCCTGGCAGCACAATCAAGCTGAGCCTTGTTCTTAGAAAGCCAGTCCATTCCGAGAATAAGATCAATATCCGAGTTACCAAGGACCACTGGAGAAGAAAGAAACTTATATTCGCCCAACGTGATAGTAACTTCCGGGATCATAGAGCTTGCATTCATGAATTTACCCAGAGAAACAACTGATAACTGTCTAGGCAAATCTTGGAAAGGCAACTCATGCTTAGATGCAAATGGTCTTGAAATGAAACAATGCGATGCACAAGTGTCAAAAAGAACTTTTGCAGGAATATCGTTAACAGGAAGGTTACCCATGATGACATCTGACGAGTCCTCTGCCTGAGCTGCATTCATCAAGTTGACCTTTGCAGACTTGGGGTTATGCTTGACCACTGCGGTACTAGCAGATCTCACAGGAGGAGGAGGAGGAAGACGCCTCTGATTGAAGCATTTGTTGGCATAGTCACCCTTCTGCTGACACTTGTTGCACGTGACCTCCGAGAGCGGACGGTGATACGGGGCACTTGATCTTGGAGCATGAGACGAAGTCTTGTTCTGAAAGCCTGGGTTGGGTGGGTGGGAAGATCCATTGCCACCTTTGCTCTTCTGCTGATAAGGCTGACGGAACAGAGGAGGAGGAGGCAACCAATACTTTTGCTGCTTAGTTACCACTTGAGTTGAAGAAGGAGTTGCATCTCTGACTCGCTTCTTGGAAGCATCACACTTGATCTGAGCAGTCTCTTGTTTCAGTGCCATGTTGTAAAACTCATTGTACTTCTGCGGCTCAAAAAGCACGAGAGCTAGTTGAAGATCTTCTCTGAGGCCACCTCTGAACTAATAAATCATGCTCTTCTCATCAGGGACGTCTTGCTTAGCGAAACGAGCTAGCTTCTGGAACATGATGTTGTACTGGTAAATAGACAAGCTGCCTTGCTTCAGGTTGCGAAATTCCTCACGCTTGCTCTCAACAACACTCTGAGGAATGTGGTGAGCTTTGAAGTCTTGATGGAATTCATCCCAGGTAATCACACGACCTCCTCTGGAATCTTTGTATTGTTGATACCACTCTGCAGCTTGGTCTTTGAGTTGGAAGGAGGCAAACTTGACAAAGTCCTCAGGCCTGACGTTGCTGCACTCGAAATGCTTGCAGATATCCACGAGCCAATCATCAGCGTATGTTGCCTCAACACAGTTACTGAAGGTCTTTTGGCTGGTTTGCGAGGAACTGGTTGAGTGTAGCAAACTGATTCTGAAAGTTGCCATGGCCATGATTCCCTTGGTTGCACTCTTGCAAGAGTTGCATGAGCATCTGCGTGTTTGCATTGGTAGCGGCCATCACACCTTGCCATGCCTCCGGAGGTGGAGGTGGTGGTGGCGGATCAGGATTCTGATGCGTTGGAATCCTAAAGAGGGTGACATCCGTTAGCATCTTGAAAGACATATATTCAAGCTGAATCAAATGGATCGAAATTGCAACATATAGTCTTAACATCCGAACAAAATGAACGAATGCATTCCAATTGAAATGGTCACACTTCCATAAATTGAGAAGCCACTTGAATAGAGGTAGATGAATAAAACAACAAGGTATGGAAAAGAACAAATACTTGGTAAGGATTACCCAATCACAAACCAAATATCCGCGGAAGAAATACTAGAGCTACATGAATTCCAACCTATGAAACTCCCGAACCTTTCCGGTTATGCAATCAGGTGTTGGGGATACAGGGGAAGCATAATATCTCACCAAAAGCTAGCAAATCCTACATCCAGCTGTATCCATCCTTCAACACATAACCAAGAAACCTTCGGAAATCATTTACCTCAACCTTCGAAAAGCATCCGTTATACGAGTTATGGCAATACTCCCGAATTCCCGCCCCAATACTGGGTGGCGTCGAGGTTATCTCACCAACAACTGCATAAAAGAGATTTTCAATGTCGGCGAAACTCTGGTATTCCAGAATTGCAACGATAAAATTGTGACGACAACACCTTGGAGCTCAACTCCCCAGGACACTACCACAACCCCTAAATGTTAGGAGGCACCAAGAACAATGTTCTCGTCACAAAACCATCGAAACGATTCCAAGATACCCGCGTGATCCTAATTTTTTAGTGAAATTTGAGAAGAGAAGAGTCAAAACTCTACGTCAGGATACCTCACCAGAGCGACGAAGGGACCGAGGAGTAAAAAGAATCCTACTCTCTGATATATATAATCCAAAATGACTCAAAGCATTTTTCTAGACTCAACAACGCCAATGATTCGATCAAGCAGGGGGCTCCTAAGGTCGGGGAAGGCTCTGATACCAACTTGTAACGCCCACGATGTGGCTATATCTCCCACGTGTCGAAGCACGACTTAGAGGCATAACCGCATTGTAAGCAATGTCGCAAGTGAGGTAATCTTCACAACAACCCATGTAATGAATAAGGAAAAGAGGTACATAGTTGGCTTACACTCGCCATGTCACACAATAGCATAAATATCATTACATCCATCCAGATACAATCAAGGTCCGACTACGGAACCAAAATAAAGAACAACCCCAAATGCGACAAAGTCCCCGATCGCCCCAACTGGGCACCACTACTGATCATATGGAAAGGAAACGTAGTATCGTCCTGAGTCCTCATCGAACTCCCACTTGAGCTCAGTAGAATCACCTGGAGCGGTATCATCGGTCCCTGCATCTGGTTTTGGAAGTAACCTGTGAGTCATGGGGACTCAGCAATCTCACACCCTCGCGATCAAGACTATTTAAGCTTGTAGGAAAGGTAAAAGGTATGATGTGGAGCTGCAGCAAGCGACTAGCATATATGGTGGCTAACATACGCAAATGAGAGCGAGAAGAGAAGGCAAGGCACGGTAGAGCAACTATGATCAAGAAGTGATCCTAGCACAACCTACGATCAAACATAACTCGAGACCGTGTTCTCTTCTCGGACTCCGCCGAAAAGAGACCATCACGGCCACACACTCTGTTGATTCATTTTTATTAAGTTAAGGTTAAGGTTTTCTACAACCGGACATTAACAAATTCCCATTTGCCCATAACCGCGGGCACGGCTTTCGAAACTTCAAATCCCTGCAGGGGTGTCCCAACTTAGCCCATCACAAGCTCTCATGGCCAACGAAGGATATTCCTTCTCCCAAGACAGACCAGACTCGGAATCCCGGTTACAAGAGATCTCAACAATGGTAAAACTAAACCAGCAAAGCCACCCGAATGTGCCGACAAATCCCGATTGGAGCTGCACATATCTCTTTCTCAGGGCACATCGGATGAGATAGACATCGGGTAGGCCAGCCCAGAGTTGCCCCTGGTAGCCCCGGACATCGCTCAGGTTGGACCAACACTTAGAGAAGCACTGGCCCGGGGGTTTAAAATAAAGATGACCCTTGAGTCCACGAAACCCAAGGGAAAAAGGCTAGGTGGCGAATGGTAAAACGAAGGTTGGGCATTGCTGGAATAGTTTTATTCAAGGCGATCTATCAAGGGGTTCCCATTATAACCCAACCGTGTAAGGAACGCAAACTCATGGAACATAACACCGGTATGAAGGAAACTAGGGCGGCAAGAGTGGAACAAAACACCAGGCATAAGGCCGAGCCTTCCACCCTTTACCAAGTATATAGGTGCATTAAAATAGACAAGGCATAATAATGATATCCCAACAATAAACATGTTCCTACAAGGAACAAACTCCAAACTTCACCTGCAACTTGTAACGCTATAAGAGGGGCTGAGCAAACCGGTAACATAGCCAAACAACGGTTTGCTAGGACAAAGTGGGTTAGAGGTTTGACATGGCAATATGGGAGGCATGGTAAGTAAGTGGTAGGTATCGTAGTATAGGCATAGCAAAAGAGCGAGCATCTAGCAAGCAAAGATAGAAGTGATTTCGAGGGTATGGTCATCTTGCCTGCAAAGTTCTCCGAGTTAATGTTAGCTTGATCCTCGTAAGCGTACTCAACGGGTTCCTCGATCACGTACTCATCTCCCAGCTCTACCCAAGCAAGAACAACAAGCAAAGGTTGACACAATCGACCACGTGCAATGCACAAGCAACATGATGCAAAACATGACATGATATGCGGGATGCGATATGCAGTGCATATGCATGATTCGGAAAGGAAATGATTGAACCTGGCCTCAACATGGAAATCCAATAGTGCCATCGGAAAGGGGAGTTGATTTCGGTCGAAATCGATATAAAGATCACCGAAATCGGATGCCACGGTTTGGAAATGACAAGGCAAAACAAATATGGCACCGATCTGCGATTAACAGCACGAGGCCATCTAAATGCATCAAGAACAACATGCTACAGCACTCTAACATAGCAACAAAATACATGGCAGGGATCCACTCAAGATGCTTGACAAAAGATGAACACTGAGCTAGCTAATTCACTCAATAGCAGGTTCAAACAAGCATGGACAAAAGTGCAAAAGATATCAGGTTACAGACTTAGTGAAAATAACAACATGCCAGGAATTTAACATCAGGAAGCAATGTTTAGAGCAAGATAACAACATGCTACAGGAACATATCATGGCAAAGCAAGGCATGGCATGAAGCTACTCAAAGCATACAACAAAAGTCCCTTACTGACCATAAGCCAAAAGGGATCAGAAAATACAATGGCAACCATGTGAACATAGCAATTATCGTTAACAGATTCAGACTTAGAAGAAAACTGGAACATGGCAAAACAGATATTAAGTAGGCATGTTTACGAGCTCGATGCACTCACCACAAGGCATTGCATGATAAACTAAGCATACACCCAGCAAGTAGACATGGCATAGAAGCTAAACATGGCAAGAGCAACATCGTAGCATGCATGGATCAACTACAACAAGCTTGGCAAAAATGCTTAACATGTAAAAATTCTGCCAGGAACATTTTATAGAAAAAGTAGAGCTTGATTGACACAAGCTAGGGTGCTCCATAAATGCAAACAAAGGCATGGATGGATAGAGCACCACAATATCTACAAAACATCCTTACTGATCATGCTCAAAAGAGGCATGGATCACTCTGTAGCAACAAGAATACATGGCATAAAAATATAAACAAGGCAATGACTTGGAATATTTCTAAGTCCCTGAAATCAGCAACATTGAGAGGGCTACTTTGCATGCTTGTGCTAGTCACCACAAAGATAACAAAAATACATTGCATACACCCATGTAAAGATGGCATGGCATACTTCAAAACTCATGTAGGGCTCAAGTTCATAGGAGGCACACATCAATCATGGCAAAAATGACAAAAGTCCAATTACTGATATGAATCTAAAACTAATAGAAAACTAACACTCTTCCAACAGCATTTAGGGCATCAAGATGAGCTCAAATGAACATGATGCAATGAGATGAAATGAAGTACTCGTCGAGACGAACATTTCGATATGCTACACGCGCAAAACGGAGCCACGGGTGCAGAGATATGATGCTGTGAAGAATGCAAAAATATTAGGGTTAGGGGCAAAAAGTCAAACCGATCCAGATCCGAATCACACGCGGATCGAGGTTCGCCGGAGTTCCTGTTCGCTGGAGATCGAGGTGGCCGGAGCTGCGCCGGGGACTTGCCGGGGCGGTGAGGAGGCGATGGCGGCGGAGGTGGCCGCGGGCGACGAGGGGCGCGGCGCGAGGTGGTGGGGTTGGCACCAACAGCGTTGGCGAGCGGGCGGAGATGGCGCGGCGGCGGAGCGCGCCGGCGCCAGAGTCGATGGCGGAGAGCGGCGGCCGGCTCGGGGGAGGAAGGAGGAGGCGCGCGCGGGCGGCGGCGCGCGGGAGCCGGGCCGGGAGGGCCTCCCGCGGGCTCCGCGGGACGCGGCGGTGAGAGGTGGCCGGCGTGCCACGTGTCGCGCAGAGAGTGGCGGTGGCGGTGTGTCCGGCACGGGCGGATGTTGTCCGGCCGCGCAGAGGGAAAGAGGGCTAGGTTAGGGTTGAAAATGACCCGAAATTTCGGGGGAGTGTCTATATTTATAGGTAGGAGGAGCTAGGAGGCTCCAAATTGAGCATGGTTTTCGGCCACGCGATCGTGATCGAACGATCTAGATGACGAAGGAGGTTTAGGTGGGTTTTGGGCCACTTTGGAGGGGTGTTGGGCTGCAACACACACGAGGCCTTTTCGGTTCCTCGGTTAACCGTTGGAGTATCAAACGAAGTCCAAATGGCACGAAACTTGACAGGCGGTCTGGCGGTAGTAAACCAAGGCCGCTTGGCAAGTCTCGGTCCAAACCGAAAATGTTTAACACCCGCACACGAAAAGAGGTAGAAAGGGACACCGGAGGACATAGAAGCGCCGGAATCAAAACGGACAACGGGGAAAATGCTCGGATGCATGAGACGAACACGTATGCAAAAGCGATGCACATGATGACATGATATGAGATGCATGACAAAGACAAAACAACACGAAGACAAAAACCCGACAACGAGGAAATAACATAACTTAGTGCCGGAAATGGCAAGAGTTGGAATACAAATATGGCAAGTTACATACGGGGTGTTACAGGGTTATGTGGCCATTCGCATGGCCGCACTTCCACCATTCTCTGAGTTTGGAGGTCACTATCCGATGATTCATCCACAACTCCCTTGGAGTTCTTCTTGGAAGCAAACTTCCTAAAGAAACTCATCTTATTCCTATGAACAAAATTCTGAAATTTTTAGTCCACAACATTTTTCTCAACAAAACTGCACAAGATTGATAGCAACTACACATAAGCAAGCATAGAGGCTATATTAAGCATTCAAACTACTTACAACTCTAAGAAATCAACATGCAAGCTCATCTACAGCAGCACCAAGAGTAGCTAAGTATTCAAAATATAAACTACTAAAGCAAAAACTAATTGGACTAATAGAGGAGTCACATACCAAGTAGCAATTCCCCAAAACAGTTTCAGAAATGGAGCTTCGAGCAAAGAGATCGAAATCCGTGGGTTTGAGAGAAAGAACATGAGAGAGATAGAGAGACCAATGGTGAATTTTTTCTGGAGGTAGGTGATGACATGGGCTAAAGAGATAAGTGAGGGGGCCCACATGGGGACCACAACCCACCAGTGTGCGCCTGGGGTGCTGGCGCACCCGGGTGAGTTGTGCCCACCTGGTGCACCCCCTCTGATGTTATTTGCATAAAAAATTCTTAAATATCCAGAAAAAGACCGTATTAAATTTTCAGGACATTCTGAGAACTTTTATTTTTGGGTCATTTTTTATTACACGGAAAAACCAGAAAAGAGGATAAACATGTCATTTTATTTTATTTAACTAAGAAAAACAGGAAATAAAAGGGGAGGACAGAAGGTTGTGCCTAATAGATTCATTGACTTCATACCTCCCAAAAGTGATCCATTAATAAGGTCGATCAAGTCTTATTAACAACCACCTTCGCTTAACATGAAACCGAAGAACTTTCGTAGAACACTAAGTTACCTCAACGGGGATATGCGGGTCCCCAACAATAAGTATATCATATTTCCTTTTGGTAGTAGGTAGAGGTATTTGAAAACTTCCAATAGTGAGTGTCGGAGATTTTTCAATAATAGTTATACCATTCAATGGAATTGTTTCTTCGGAAAGTGCATCGTATGCTCATTACCATTGATATGAAAAGTGATCTTGCTTTTATTGAAATCAATAACAACCCTTGCAGTATTCAAAAAGGGTCTACTAAGGATAATCGACATGTTGTCGTCCTAGGGCATCTCAAGTATAACAAAGTCTGTTAAGATAGTAACATTTGCAACAACAACAGGCACATCCTCACAAATACCGATAGGTATGGCAATTGATTGGTCAGCCATTTGCAAAGATATTTCAGTAGGTGTGAGTTTATTCAAATCAAGTCTTTTGTATAAAGAGAAAGGCATAACACTAACACCATCTCCTAAATCACACAAAGCAGTTTTCACATAATTTCTTTTGATGGAGCATGGTATAGTTGGTATTCCAGGATCTCCAATTTTTTTAGGTACTCCATCTATCATGGGAAACCATGGCCACCAATGGGGCCATGAGCCCCTTTGTGGTTCGGCAGGGGGATGGGCACGTTGCACAAAGAGCGGAGAAGCGTAACACAGCACGACAGAGATCACACGGGCAGTTTTACCCAGGTTCGGGCCGCCGTGAGGCATAAAACCCTACTCCTGCTTTGGTAGATTGATGGGGGATTATTGTGGAAATCGCAGCGCCCTTGTCCAGTAGGGTTGCCTTGGGGAGAGAGCGACTATGCGCGTATGAGTGTGTGAGGGTCTGAACCTCTCTACGGCTGCCATGGGCCTCCTTTTATAGGACAAGGGGTCACCATGGTGGCAAATCATTCATTACGCACTGATTAGATAGCAAACAGTGCTATCATATCTAACTCTCCAGGTGGACATAGTGCATTAAATGCGCCGCTTAGTGTCCCATCACAGCGTGCCCGGCAAGCCTTGCCGGGATGTTTTGCTAGCTTCGTGCCTGCTTGCCTGACACGTCTCAAGACGGGTGTCATTTGGAGGTTTTTTCCATAGGAAGTAGCTGCCATGTGGCAAGAAGTAGCCACTTAGTCACTTAGGGGCTTGACACTGCACTGATCGATGACTTGCATCGTTGTGAGGTGGAGCAGTGAAGCTTTGGCGAGGCAGTCCGCCCTTGCTGTGCTTGGCAAGCCTGTCGGGGCGGTCTGGAGGCTTATCTTCGGGGCAACCTCATCCTTGCCAGGCTCGCCTGCCCGACAAGGGAGGATTTTTACCCTTAGCAATATCTTGTCTCTCTGCTTGACTTAGTCTTCTTGATCTGCACTTTGATTCTTCAAAGAATTGATCTCTAGTGCCTGGTCTGATCTTGGGTGCTGCAATCTTGATCTTAGGCCTGTGCGGGGTCTTGGCAATAGACCCAGGGTTTGTTGCACCAACAGGAGCCCCTGGGCCTGGCCCAAACGCGCTGCCGGGCGTTGTCGGGGTAGGCCCTAATTGGTGCACAGGCAGAAGCGTAGCGGTGGCTCGCCCTTTGAGATCTTCTTTGCTTCTTCATTAACCTGAGTCGAGGTCAGTTTCCTGTTCTCCCGCTCGTCATGTAACGCCAACTATAGTGGGGCCACTTTTGTAATGGCCCGTGAATGACTTTAATGCACAGGCGAGTAACAACCAATTCACTCTTCGCACCATGCTCTTATCCTTAGCCACGTATGCTGCATGCATTGAGTGGGGTAGGTAACGGAGGCGCGTGGCGCGGGAGAGCATCAAGGAAGGGGCCCGGTCTTCTTGGATTGGTGGAGGAGGAAGGTGGTTTCCCGTCGGGGAATCAGCTCCCAGCCCTAGCCCGCCTATAAAAGGAGGGGTGGGGGAGGAGTGGGAGTACTCATCCATACACCTCTCCTCCTCCATCCTCTGCTATCTTCTGGGTATGCTGAGAGGGAGAGTCCGGGGCCTGGCCCTGGACCCTGGCTTGGGGTCAGCAATGTCGAATGCTTGTGCTGATGCTTGGGGAGTGAGTCTGGTCGTCCGTGGCGAAGATGAGAGGCGGTGATGTTGATGGCGAACCGTACCTAAATAGCCGAAACACAATAGGACACGGAACCGCAACTCAAATTCTCAAAGCGCAATGTGGCAAAAACGTATCGGAGTGTGAAACGAGTAAGCAAAGGTGGTTGCTGAAAGTGGTGGAGCTATGGGGATGTGTATGCGGAAGTGGGGCGATGGCTGCAATTTGGGGGGGGGGGGTCAGTTTCGTCAGGTTTTTGCGGACGTCCGGTAGCTGACGGACGTCCGGTGCCTGGGCAAAAATCGGGCATTGGATGAACAACTCGGGTTCTTCAAGTAGACGTCAAAATTCGTCGAATCTAGGCGATTTAGTGGATGGAAAAGGTGGAGATGAAGGGGAGAGCTAGATCCACTCAAGGCAAAGCAAATCCACGAATCAAATGCAACAAAATTTCATCACACCAACAAATCACAAAAAAATTGGGGCTATTTTTGTGGGGAATTTTCGAATTAGGGAAAAATCGACAAAAACTAGGCTAGAAACACAACGGGGAGGCTCCGAAATCGTGATCAACGTGGCTCTAGATACCAAGATGATGTAGGGTGGAACCCTAGATGGCCGATCTTTCATGAAAGGAGCGGATCCCAACGAGGAACACGAGGGGAAGTATGAGGGAAAACACGAGAGAAACACTCAAACCAACAAGATATGGTCACACATATGCTAGATCCATGAACACAAAAGGAGATACATGATCCACTATCAACAAGGGACGATACACGGTAACCAGTTCTTCTCCAAAGGAGGTCTTGATGGGGCCACCCAAAAGGGGGTCTTGAATCCAAGGGGATATTCTCCATAGAGGGGCCGCGGTCTCTCTCAAGAAGTAGATCCGATGTGGATGAGCGAGGCTCTATCTCTAATATGAGCTATCACAACGCTAACCCTTGCTAGGAGGAGGAGGAGGTCTATTTATAGTCTTAGTGCAAATGGGGATGAAGTGAGGGGATACATGGGCCTCAGGCCCGAATCCTATGCGCAGACAGGTACCGGACGTCCGCTGGGGACCAGTCGTCCGGTGGCTTGTGGGCGTCCGGATGTTGGTGGTCGCCGGACTTCCGCTATTTCCGTTCTATGAAGGTGATGCTGGACGTCCGATCACTTCAGTCTTCCGCTAATTTTGGCTCGGGTGCGGTGACACCAGTCGTCCGGTCCGGGCCGGACGTCCGCTTGCCGGGGCTCGGTTGAGGCTTCAGGCTCCGGATGTCCGGTCCCGACCGGCGGCTATAGCTTCGTTGGCCTTCCTTCTTCATGACCTTGGCGCTTGGTGTCCTCGTCGCCTTGTCCGATGGGTGTAGCTGCTCCGTGGCTCTCCTCCAAGTACCTGATCACGCATAGTGTTTCCCATTGAGGTAGTAGCCATGTCTCATGTATAGAAAGTGGTAGTTTGGAGAGGAGCGAGTTCACCTTATCTTTGATAGCCTTTGCTCGTGCCCTTGTCATTGGTCCAAGTGGTGTCGTGGGAGATGTAGGTAGGTCCATGGGGATGATCTTGGGATGCTCCACATCATTTTCTTATGCACAAGTCCTTACTTACAGAACACGCATGGATAAGAGAAGGAATTTATCTGTTTGGCTTGCCGGAGATCGCAATGTAGGCTCGTCTTCTCATCTCCTCTTTGGGACCAAGTCCAAGGCAGGAGCCTACAGTGTATGCAGATGAAAATGATGCCAAATGCGACCTTATCTACATGAACATGCAATGCTCGTGATATGCTTATGCATGCATGCAATTTGTCGCTCCCCCCCCCCGTGCTTCATTTATTTCTCTGTTACCCAGGGTCTGCTCCTGGATTTGTACAAGGGGTTACATGCAACTAAGGCAAAGCCTGTACAAAAGGGTGGCTACCGTGCAGGGCCCGACAGTCGTGCCTTACGGGTAGAACTTGCGGAGATGTTCAATATTCCATGAGTTTTGCAACTGAATGCCCTCTCCGGTCTCTAGACGGACTGCGCCTGGTCTGGTGGCTCAAACTACCCGATAAGGGCCTTCCCACTTTGGCGTCAACTTGTTTGCACCCTTGGTAGACTGAACACGCCTAAGGACAAGGCCGCCTTCCTCAAAACACCGGGCACGAACCCTGCGGCCGTGATAGCGACGCAAGGCTTGTTGGTAGTGTGCAGCATTCGTAGTAGCCCGGAGACGGTTCTCCTCGAGAAGCACAGTGTCGTCACGCCGGTGCTGTTCCTGCGGTACTTCATCGTAGGCAAGTACTCGAGGTGACCCATAAATGAGTTCTGTGGGGATAACTGCTTCTGCCCCATAGACTAGGGAGAAGGAAGTCTGCCCGGTAGCTCGATTTGGTGTCGTTCCGTGTGACCAAAGAACCACCGACAGCTCGTCGATCCATCGCCTACCACACTTCTGCAGTTTATCAAATGTTCTTGCCTTGAGTCCTTGCAATACTTCAGCATTCGCCCACTCAGCTTGCCCATTGCTCCTAGGATGTGCAACAGAGGCAAATGTGATCTTGCTTCCGAGGGCATGAACATATTGCATGAAGGCGTGGCTCGTGAATTGGGTGCCATTGTCAGTGATGATCCGAGCAGGGACTCCGAAGCGGCACACCAATCCTTTCAAGAACTTGATAGCTGACTGAGCAGTCACCTTTCTCACGGCTTCTACTTCCAGCCACTTTGTAAACTTGTCGATTGCAATGAACAAGAATTCAAAGCCCCCGGTAGTACGTTGGAAATGAACGAGGATATCGAGCCTCCCGACCGAGAACGACCATGACAAAGGGATTGTTTGAAGAGCTTGGGTAGGCAGATGGATATTCTTGGAATGGAACTGGCAGGCTTCACATTTGGTGACTAGCTCGACCGCATCTTGGAGGGCTGTGGGCCAATAGAATCCTTGCCGGAATGCTTTCCGAACCAAAGCCCTTGATCCAATGTGGGAGCCGCACATGCCTTTGTGTATTTCTGCTAGCAATTCCTTTCCTTCTTCACGGCAAATGCACTTCAATTTCACACCGTTGGGCCTTCTTCTGTATAGTGTGTCATCGACGAACTGATACATACTAGCCCTCCAGGCTACTCTTTCAGCTTCTTCTTGCTCTTCGGGAATTTCTCCGGTTTGGAGGAAATGAACTATGTGCCGCGCCCAAGTTGGAGCCTGGGGCTCAGCAACGAGGACTAGCGGCACCTCCTCCTTCGTGGGAGCGCACCCCTCGACCATGGGGACCGGTGGTCTGGTGGGAGGGGGCAGCTCAACAGCTAAAGGGGAGTTGTTCCCATCAAACTCTCTGCCGGGAGTCTCGACAGGCTCTACTGGGAGAGGCTTGCTGGAGTCCAGTTTCCTCCTCTTCCAGGCCATTGTTGTTGGGGATACGGAGGGCTGAGTAAGATGGAGGACAAAAGTTCCTGGTTCCATAGGGAGCTTTTGCGCAGTGCACTTTGACAGATGATCAACAATGATGTTTTTCGCATGGGGTACGTGCTCTGTTTGCAATCCGTCAAAGCGCTCCTCCAGCTTTCTCACTTCCTCAACGTATGCCTCCATCAATGGACTTTGGTAATCCTTGTTGACTTGTCTCACCATGAGTTTTGAATCTCCGCAGATGATCAACTTCTTGATTCCCAACTGCGTTGCAATCCTGAGCCCGACAAGGAGTCCTTTGTACTTGGCAGTGTTATTGGTCGCTTTCTCCCAGGGAAAATGCATCTAGACAACGTACTTTAGGTGCTCTCCAGTGGGAGCAACAAGAAGCACGCCAGCCCCTGCACCTTGTAGGGACAAAGCACCATCAAAATACATGATCTATTCTTGGGGCGCTTCCTTGCCGGGAATAACTGTCTCCAATACCTCTTCATTAGGGGTTGGCGTCCATTCTTCAATAAACTCTGCCAATGCCCTGCTCTAGATTGTTTATGTGCTTTCAAACTTTAAACCAAAGCTGGATAACTCCAATGCCCACTCCACTATCTTGCCGGTAGCCTCAGGGTTTCAGAGTATCCGTTGCAAAGGAAAGCGGGTGACAACCGTGATCTTGTGGGCTTGGAAGTAGTGGTGCAGTTTCCTTGAGGCCATGACAAGGCCAAAAAAATCAACTTTTGCACGCCAGAATACCTGGATCTAGCCCCCTGCAACAGGAAGCTGACGAAGTATACTCAGTGCTGCACCACCTTCTTCCTTGCCGCGTCCTTGGGTTACCTCCACTGTCGTGCTGTCCTTTTCTTGATCTACGTCTGGCCTTGCCGGGCTATGCTCACTTTCTTCCCCGGAAGGGACACTGACTGAGGCTGCTGCTTCTTCCACTTCCCGCTGTGCCACTAGCGCTGCACTAACCACTTGATTAGTTGCCGCCTGGTATAGCAACAACGACTCTTGTGGTTTGGGAGGAACCAAAGTGGGCACAGAGGACAAGTAGGTCTTCAAATCTTGCAGTGTTGCGTATGCCTCCGGAGTCCACTTCATGGGTCCTGCCTTCTTCAAGATTTTGAAGAACGGCAAGGCGCGCTCGGCAGACTTGGAGATGAATATGCTAAGCGCGGCAACACACCCAGTGAAACACCTCACATCCTTAACTGTACTAGGTACCTAAATCTGCTCGATAGCCTTAATCTTATCGGGGTTGGCCTCTATCCCACGGTGGGACACAAAGAAACCAAGTAGCTTGCCAGAGGGAACGCCAAACACACACTTCTCCGGGTTCAGCTTCAAGTTGATCTTGCGCAGATTAGTAAACATCTCTTCTAAGTCCTGGATGAGGGTCGATCTGTCCTTGGTCTTGACCACAATATCATCCATGTAAGCTTTAATGTTTCTGTGCAATTGTGACTCAAAACCAATCTGGTCCGCCCTTGCAAAAGTGGATCTAGCACTCTTCAACCTGAAAGGCATTCGCACTAAGCAGTATGTGCCACACGGGGTGATGAACGAGGTATTCTGTTTGTCTTCCTTGGACATAAAGATTTGATGATATCTAGATTATGCATCCAGAAAGGAGAGCAAATCACATTCGGATGTGGAATCCACAATCTGGTCGATGTGTGGCAAGGGAAATGGGTCTAAGGAAATGTCTTTTAGCAAACTCCAAAGTTCATGAAGCAAGTATGAAGAAACTCGATACTCTCATGGTCTAAGGAATTATGCAAACATTAACTATCTCTGTGTTATTAACCATTAACTTGTGACAAATGTATCTCATAGCAAAACATCATTCGGGTCGATTCAACACAAATGTTCTTCTAACAATGTGCCCTCAAAGTTGCTTGCATAGACATGCCCATGATTAGGAAAATAGAACTATCATGCAACACTTGAGCTAGTCTTAGAAGCCAGACTAGGAATACATATTACCATTTATTATTCCACAGGTGCATATGAGTCTTCCTCTGAGCCTCGTGGTTATTGTAGACTCGAGAACCACAACAGTTATAGCATGAAAAATAAACATAATTATGAACAGGGAGATAATCAATAACATTTATTATTGCCTCTAGGGCATATCTCCTACAAATATAATAGTAGCGAATTTTCTCATCATGAGCAAATAGGGTGGCTATGTCATTCAGCTTAGTAAGATGTGCCACAACAGTTTCAGTTTCATAACCATGGAAAGGATCAGATTGAACCAAAGTAATTAACTCTGGGTCGACAAAGAATTCATAATCCTTATCATCAAAAAGATAGGTGAAGTAGAAAACTTAGGATCACATTTCATTCTAGCATTCAAAAAATTTTCTTTCAGTTTGCACAACAATTTCTTTAGATCATCTCTATCATTGCAAGCAAGAAAGTCTCTAGTTGTCTCCTCATCCATAACATAACCTTCTGGTATGTTAGGCAATTCATATCTAGGAGGACTAGGTCTAATTAGTGTCTCAAGATTTTTAGATTCAGGCATTTAATCAGTTTCAGTAATTTCATTCTCTTTGGCTCTAGCAATTTGTTCATCAAGTAAATCACCTAGTTGCACATCATCATCAAGCAAGGTACTAGCATCATCATAAGCATTGTCCACAACAGAAGTAGTATCATCAATAACTTGCGACATATCAGAATTAATAACATGTGGTAGTGTTGCAAGTTTACTCAAAATAGAAGGCAAATCAAGTGCAGAGCTAGATGGCAGTTCCTTACCTCCCCTCGTCTTAGAGGGAAATATCTTAGTCTTGGTATCCTTCAGATTCTTCATAGTGGTAAATTAATAATAATCCCAAGTGACTCAACAAATATAGCTATGCTCCTCGGCAACGACACTAGAAAAAGGTCTTGATAACCCACAAGTATAGGGGATCGCAATAGTTTTCGAGGGTAGAGTATTCAACCCAAATGTATTGAGTCGACACAAGGGGAGCCAAAGAATATTTACAAGTATTAGCAGCTGAGTTTTCAATTCAACCACACCTAGAGATTAATTATCTGTAGCAAAGTGATCAGTAGCATAGTAATATGATAGTTTTGATAGTAGTAGCAATAGCAATAGTAACAGTAATAGTGGTAGCAATGATTTTGTAGCAAGTGTAACAGTAATAATAGCCGTAGTAACTTAGCAAGAAAAATATAAGAGAAATAGTAGGCATTGGATTGGTGGATTCGTTGGATGATATTCATCATACAACAGTCATAACCTAGGGCGATATGGCACTAGCTCCAGTTCATAAATATAATGTAGGCATGTATTCTGCAAATACTCACACGTGCTTACGGAAAGAACTTGCATGACATCTTTTGTCCTACCCTCCCGTGGCAGCGGGGTCAATATGGAAACTAAGGGATATTAATGCCTCCTTTTAATAGAGAACCGGAACAAAGCATTAACACATAGTGAATACACGAACTCCTCAAACTACGGTCATCACCGGAAAGTATCTCGACTATTGTCACTCCAGAGTTTACAGTTCATAACACATAATAGGTGAATATAACTTGCAAGATCGGATATAGAACATGGATATAATGGTGATAACATAAACGGTTCAGATCTGAAATCATGACACCCGGGCCCAAAGTGACAAGCATTAAGCATGACAAAGTCGTATCAACATCAATCTCAGAATGTAGTGGATACTAGGGATGAAGCTCTAACAACACTAACTCGATTACATGATGAATCTCACCCAACTCCTCACTGACCAGCGAGCCTACAAAGGAATTACTCACTCCCGATGGGGAGCATCATGGAATTGGCTATGAAGGAGGGTTGGTGATGACGAAGACCAAAGATCCCCCTCTCTGGAACCCAAAACGGACTCCATATCTGGCCTCCCAATGAAGAACATGAGGTGGTGGCGGCTCCGTATCGCGAAACGAGATAATTCTTCCTCCTTGATTTTTTTTCTAGAAAAATAGGTATTTATGGAGTTGGATTTAGGGTTTGCGGGGCCACCAGGTGGGCACAACCCACCTGGGCGCGCCCGGGGGGGGGGGGCCCTGGTGGGTTGTGCTCACCTAGGGGCCCCCTTCGGTGGTTCTTGGCTCCAGTATTTTTCTTTTATTATATAAAAAATTCCCGCAAAGTTTCATTCCAATCCGAGAACTTTTATTTCTGCACAAAAACAACACCATGGTAGTTCTGCTGAAAACAACGCCAGTTCGGGTTAGTTTCACTCAAATCATGCAAATTAGAGTCCAAAACAAGAGAAAAAGCGTTAGGAAAAGTAGATATGACGGAGACGTATCACATATCGGGAGTTTGAGATTAATAAAATACCTTTCCTAGATCTTGGTTTTCATTATGTACCATGGTACACTGGCACGCCCGCATTTTTTTCCCGACGCATGAGAGAAATCAAACTCCTCCTCTTCCTTTCTCATGGAGATTAAGATTAGATTTTTCTTGTGCCAAACAAATTGGCATGCCTGGTGGGACATGGTTCTCCTCCCATCTTTGCTTTGTTGTGGTTGTCGCAACCGCCTTCGTCTCCCAATCCGCATGGTATGGTGCATGACAAAGCATCGGTGAGGAGCTCCGCCGATGAACATCCCTTTCATGACAGTGGATTCTCTTGCGGCAGTGACTCGTGGCCGGTAGTGATTGATACATCTCTGTCGTGTCTATAATTTTGATTGTTTCATGCAATATTTTACAACTTTCTTATACTTTTGGCAACATTTTATATCATTTTTTGGGACTAACATATTGATGCAGTGCCCAGTGCCAGTTCCTATTTGTTGCATGTTTTTTGTTTCACAGAATATCCATACCAAATGAAGTCCAAACGCGATAAAAACTTACAGAGATGTTTTTTGGAACATATGTGGTTTTTGGGAATTTGAATCAACGCAAGACGATGCCTGAGGGGCCCACAAGCCCTGGAGGCGCGCCCCCTCCCCAGGGCGTGGCCAGGAGGCTTGTGGCCACCCCATAAGGTGGTTGGTGCCCTTATTGCACCACAAGAAAGCTAATATCTGGATACAATCATGCTCAAATTTCAGCCCTATCGAAGTTACGGATCTCCGGGAATTTAAGAAATGGTGAAAGGCCAGAATTTGGGAACACAGAAACAGAAGGAAACAAAGAGAGAGAGAGAGAGATCCAATCTCGGAGGGGCTCTCGTCCCTCCGCCGCCATGGAGGCCAAGGACCAGAGGGGAAACCCTCCTCCCATCTAGGGGGAGGTCAATAAAGAAGAAGAAGGCGGAGGGGGCTCTCTCCCCCTCTCTCCCGGTGGCGCCGGAACGCCGCCGGGGCAATCATCATGTGACGACGATCTACTCCAACAACTCCACCATCTTCAACAACACCTCCATCACATTCCCCCATCTATCTACATCGGTCCACTCTCCCGCAACCTGCTGTACCCTCTACTTGAACATGGTGCTTTATGCTTCATATTATTATCCAATGATGTGTTGCCATCCTATGCTGTCTGAGTAGATTTTTTGTCCTATCGGTGATTGGTGAATTGCTATGATTGGTTTGATTTTCTTGTGGTTATGTTGCTGTCCTTTGGTGCCCATCATATGAGTGCGTGTGTAGATCACACCATAGGGTTAGTTGTATGTTGATAGGACTATGTATTGGAGGGCAAGGGTGACAGCAGCTTCAGCCTAGCATAGAAATTGATGCATACAGGATTGAAGCGGGACCAATATATCTTAATGCTATGGTTGGGTTTTACCTTAATGAACATTAGTAGCTGCGGATGCTTGCTAATAGTTCCAATCATAAGTGCATAGAATTCCAAGTAAGGGATGACATGCTAGCGGTGGCCTCTCCCACATAAAACTTGCTATCGGTCTAGTAGCGTAGTCAATTGCTTAGGGGCAATTCCGCAAGTCCTACCAACACTTTTCCACACTCGCTATACTAACTTAATTGTTTCTTTATCTAAGCAGCCCCTAGTTTTTATTTACGTGCTCTTTATTATCTTGCAAACCTATCCTACAACACCTACAAAGTACTTCTAGTTTCATACTTGTTCTAGGTAAAGCGAACGTTAAGCGTGCGTAGAGTTGTATTGGTGGTCGATAGAACTTGAGGGAATATTTGTTCTATCTATCGCCCCACTTTGGATTCGACACTCTTACTTATCGAAAGAGGCTACAACTGATCCCCTATACTTGTGGGTTATCAATGATCTAGTTCGGATCATTGCTGACCATGATCGTCATCAGGCTTAGTGCCAAGCTCTACATCCATCAGGCCCAGGACCCTGCGTAGTTTCAAACTATGTAGTCCAAGAAGGCCCAAAGGCGAGCAATGACTAAGGCGAGGATGGATTACCACGAGCTAATCCTTGAGGCGTGCACTATTGAAGGAGTCATCAAGGACGGACATCAGAGGGGACGTGGAGGAAGCTCAACGCCTCTGCGCTAAGACCGCCAACGGGAAGACAAGTGCGACATCCCTTCACGCCTCTATCGCGGTTCACACTCGAAACCGCCAACACCAACACTATGACACACCGAGGGTGAAGCATTGCAAGGCCCTACAGTCTCCCTCGACCTCGGCGATACTCGAAGAAGTGCATGGGCGCCATGTCTCAACAACTCAGCAGTTGATAGATGATCACTCTCCAACGGTAATTGGTTCGCCATTCTGTGCTTTGAGGCACGACACCAGGTGGCAAGGATTCAAGGTGTGAATCTTCGCCAACTCTAGGAACATATGAACCATATCCAAAGGCGGCTCCATGACTAAGGAGCATCGAATACTTCTTCAATGAAAGGTGCATGTAGGATGAGGTGCCAATCCCGAAGTCATCATCCTCAACATGAGCGCCTCGATGATAGTCTTCACCAACTCACCACTTAGAGTAGGGGCATCCTAACATGCCTCCACATTGTAAATAATGGCAAGATGTCAAGAAAGTAGGAGGAACCCTCAACCCACTCAAAAGTGGCGACCACAGGACCCTCTACGACAAATAATTCCACCACGACATGCATCCCCTCCTAGGTAGGGAGATCGGCCATAACTGCAAGTGATGGCGACCAGGGATACATCGTCCACTCAGCACCATCCCGTCCTCTCAAGGCGAAGCTTCGTCTATGAAGCAACCAACTAGATCTTGCCCAAGGTGATGTGGGTATCATCCAAGACAGGGTGCCATCCACACCACCATTGATATGGAGCTCTCCCGAGGTGGGGCGTCGTCCACACCACCATCGACGCAGAGCTTGTCGAAGGCAGGACTCCATTGACATCACCTTCGTTGACGTGAGTGCCCCCCAGGCAGGGCACTGATGTCTACTACGCAACCATTATTCATGTAGACGCTGTTGGGCCTCCAAGTGCAGAGTTTTGTAGGATGGTAGCAAATTTCCCTCAAGTGGATGACCTAAGGTTTATCAATCCATGGGAGACGTAGGATGATGATGGCCTCTCTCAAACAACCCTCAACCAAATAACAAAGAGTCTCTTGTGTCCCCAACACACCCAATACAATGGTAAATTGTATAGGTTTACTAGTTTAGCGAAGAGATGGTGATACAAGTGTAATATGGATGGTAGATATAGGTTTTTGTAATCTGAAAATATAAAAACAGCAAGGTAACTAGTAACAAAAGTGAGCAAAAACGGGATTGCAATGCTTGAAAACAAGGCCTAGGGTTCATACTTTCACTAGTGCAAGTTATCTCAACAATGATAACATAATTAAATCATATGGCAATCCCTCAACGTGCGACAAAGAGTCACTCCAAAGTTCCTATCGAGGAGAACATAAGATGAAATTGCTTGTAGGGTACGAAACCACATCAAAGTTATTGTTTTCAGTGAATCCATTGAGCTATTCCTATAAGTGTCACAAACAGCCCTAGAGTTCGTAGTAAAATAACACCACATGACACACATCAATCAGCCCTAATGTCACCTAGATACTCCAATGTCACCACATGTATCCATGGGTGAATTATACGATATGCATCAAACAACTTCAGATTCATAATATTCAATCCAACACAAAGAACCTCAAAGAGTTCCCCAAGATTCCTACCGGAGAAACAAGTACAAAAACGTGCATCAACCCCTATGCATAGATTACCCCAATGTCACCTCGGGAATCTGCGGGTTGAGTGCCAAAACATAAATCAAGTGTATCAATAGAACACCCCGTTGTCACCAGGGTATCCCATGCAAGACGTACAACAAGTGTTCTCAAATCCATAATAGTATTCAATCCGATAATAGTGAAACCTCAAAGGTAAAACTCAATTCATCACAAGAAGATAGAGGGGGAGAAAGACCATATGGTCCAACTATAATAACAAAGCTCGTGGTACATCAAGATCGTGCCAAATCAAGAACACGAGAGAGAGAGAGAGAGATCAAAACACATAGCTACTGGTACATACCCTCAGCCCCGAGGGTGAACTACTCCCTCCTCATCATGGAGACCGCCGGGATGATGAAGATGGCCACCGATGATAGTTTCCCCCTCTGACAGGGTACCAGAACGGGCTCCCCATTGGTTTTTGGTCGCTACAGACGCTTGTGGCGGCGGAAATCCCGATCTATGTTTCTTTCTGGGGGTTTCATGATTTATAGGAATTTTTGGCGTTGGTCTCACGTCAGGGGGGTTCCCAAGGGACCCACAAGCCAGGGGCGCGCCCTAGGGGGGCGCCCTCCACCCTTGTGGTTGCCTCGGGACTCTTCCGGTCCATCTTCGATGCCCCGTGAGTCTCTTCTGGTCCATAAAAAATCACCGTAAATTTTCAGCTTGTTTGGACTTCGTTTGTTATTCCTTTTGTGTAAAACTCAAAAACAAGGAAAAAAACAGAAACTGGCACTGGGCTCTAGGTTAATAGGTTAGTCCCAAAAATAATATAAAATAGCATATTAATGCATATAAAACATCCAAAATAGATAATATGAGACGTATCAAGCATCCCCAAGCTTAATTCCCGCTCGTCCTCGAGTAGGTAAATGATAAAAACAGGGTTTTTGATGTGGAATGCTACCTAACATATTTATCTATGTAATTTTCTTTATTGTGGCAAGAATATTCAGACCCATAAGATTCAGAACAAAAGTTTAATAATGACATAAAAACAATAATACTTCGAGCATACTAATAAAGCAACCATGTCTTCTTAAAATAACATGGCCAAAGGAAGTTATCCCTACAAAATCATATAGTATGGCTATGCTCCATCTTCATCACACAAAGTATTACATCATGCACAACCTCGATGACAAGCCAATAAATTGTTTCATACTTATGATGTTCTCAAACCTTTTCAACTGTCACGCAATACATGAGCGTGAGGCATGGATATAGCATTATAGGTGGAATAGAATATGGTGGTTGTGGAGAAGAAAAGAAGAAGGAGAAAGTCTCACATCAACTATGCATATTAGCGGGCTATGGAGATGCCCATCAATAGATATCAATGTGAGTGAGTAGGGATTGTCATGCAACGGATGCACTAGAGCTATAAGTGTATGAAAGCTCAAAAAGAAACTAAGTGGGTGTGCATCCAACTTGCTTGCTCATGAAGACCTAGGGCAATTTGAGGAAGCCCATCATTGAAATATACAATCCAAGTTCTCTAATGAAAAATTCCACTAGTTATATGAAAGTGATAAAATAGGAGACTCTCTATTATGAAGAACATGGTGCTACTTTGAAGCACAAGTGTGGCAAAAGGATAGTAACATTGTCCCTTCTCTCTTTTTCTCTAATTTGTTTTTCATTTTTCATTTTGGGCTCCTTGTCCTCTTTTTTGTTTTTTTGTTTGGGCTCTTTGTCCTATTTTTTTTTATTTTTTTCGTCTGGATCCTCACCCCAACTTGTGAGGGAATCATAGTCTCCATCATCCTTTTACTCACATGGGACAATGCTCTAATAATGATGATCATCACACTTTTATTTACTTACATCTCAACAATTACAATTCGATACTATAAAAAATATGACTCTATATGAATGCCTCTGGCGGTGTACCGGGATGTGCAATGATCAAGAGTGACATGTATAAAAGACATGAATAGTGGCCAAGCCACAAATACTATGCCAACTACATGATCATGCAAAGCAATATGACAATGATGGTATGTGTCATAATAAACGGAATGGTGGAAGTTGCATGGCAATATATCTCGGAATGGATATGGAAATGCCATAATAGGTAGGTATGGAGGCTGTTTGGAGGAATGGTAATAGTGGGTTTAATGCACTGGCGAAAGTTGCACGGTACTAGAGAGGCTAGCAATGGTGGAAGGGTGAGAGTGCGTATAATCCATGGACTCAACATTAGTCATAAAGAACTCACATACTTATTGCAAAAGTCTATTAGCTATCAAATAAAGTACTACACACATGCTCCTATGGGGATAGATTAGTAGGAAAAGACCATCGCTCGTCCCCGACCGCCACTCATAAGGAAGACAATGAATAAATAAATCATGCTCCGACTTCATCACATAACGGTTCACCATATGTGCATGCTACGGGAATCACAAACTTTAACACAAGTATTTCTACCAATCCACAATTACTCACTAGCATGACTCTAATATCACCATCTTTATATCTCAAAACAATCATAAGGAATCAAACTTCTCATAGTATTCAGTGCTCTTTAGATTAAAGTTTTTACTATATCCCTCTTGCAACTGACAAACTACTCCAAAAAGATATAAGTGGAGATCAATGAGTAGTTGAATAATTATGTAGCTATGTGAAGACTCTCTCTCATAAATAAAATTTTAGATCTTAAGTACTTTATTCAAATAGCAAGAAAAACTATATAAAATGACATTCCAAGGATAGCACATATCATGTGAAGAAGCAAAAAAACTTAGGCTCAACCAAGGCTAACCGATGATTGTTGATGAAGAAAGGTTGGATGCCAACCGGGGTATCCCCAAGCTTAGATGCTTGAGACTTCTCAAAATATTAATTAGGGATGCCTTGGGAATCCCCAATCTTGAGATCTTGTGTCTCCTTAATTCCTCTCATATCATAGTTTCCCGGAATCTTAAAAACTTCACGCACACATAACTCAACAAGAACTCGTGAGATAAGTTAATATAAATCCATGGAAAACCTTATCATTCTCTACTGTAGAAAATCACTAAAATTATAATTTGGCATTGCATGCTAAATGCCTCTGCATATTTAATACTCCCATCCTCAAATAGAATCATTAAACAAGCAAACATATGCGAAAAATGCAAACATAACAGCAATCTGTCTAAACAGAGCAGTCTGTAAAGAATGCGAGAGGAATCATACTTCCCTAACTCAAAAAATTATGAAAAATTACCACACTGTAGAAAATTTGTTGTTACACATTCTGTAATTTTTTTAAGATTTTATCATGTCCTGACTATTCACTAATATTTAGACAATGATAGAAAACTTTTTGTTTTCAAAACATCAACATATAGACTTGCAAAATAAGCATGGTAAAGGCTACACCTGACCTTTTTATTGAACTATAAGATGCAAAACATTACTCTAAATAACATCAAGTAAATCCTAATAAAATAAAATGATGCTCCAAGCAATACACATATCATGTGGCGAATAAAAATATAGCCTCAAGTAAATTTACTGATGGATTGAAGACAAAAGAGGGGATGCCATCCGGGGCATCCCCAAGATTAGATGCATGGTTATCCTTGAATATTACCTTGGGGTACCTTGGGCATCCCCAAGCTTGGGCTCTTGCCACTCCTTATTCCTTAGTCCATCAAAACTTCACCCAAAACTTGAAAACCTCACAACACAAAACTCAACAGAAAACTCGTAAGCTTTGTTAGTATAATAAATCAAATCACCACTTAGGGACTATTGAACTCATTCTAAATTTATATTGGTGTTATATCTACTGTATTACAACTTATCCATGGTTCATACCCTCCGATAATACCCACATATTTCTCAAAATAAGCAAATAACACAACGAAAACAGAATATGTCAGAAACAGAACATGCTTTAGTAATCTGGAAACTTCATATAATTCTCTAATGCCAAAAATTCTGAAAAATTAGGACAATCTAGGCAATCTATATATCAATCTTGTGTAAAGAATTCAGATCAAAATCATGCTTCTGTGAATTTATAAAATTCTGACAATGAGCGCAAAAGTTCCTATTTTTTAGCAAGATCAAATCAACTATCACCATAGACCGTCCCAAAGGTCTTACTTGGCTCAGACACTAATTAAAACACTAAAACACAATTACTAAAGAAGTAATATTGTGCATTCATTGAAAAATAGAAGCAAAAACAAGAAACACCACATAAAATTGGGTTGCCTCCCAACAAGCGCTTTTGTTTAACGCCCCTAGCTAGGCATGATGATTTCAATGATGCTCGCATAAAAGATAGGAATTGAAACATAATGAGAGCATAATGAAGTATATTACTAGCACATTTAAGTCTAACCCACTTCCTATGCATATGGTTTTTGTGAGCCAACAATATATGGGAACAACAATCAACTAGCATAGGAAGGCAAAACAAGCATAACTTTAAGATTTTCAACACATAGAGAGGACACTTGATATTATTGCAATAAGTAAAAGCATATGTTCCTCTCTCATAATAATTTTCAGCAGCATCATGAATGAATTCAACAATATAGCTATCACATAAATAATTCTTTTCATGATCCATAAGCATTGAAATTTTGCTACTCTCCACATAAACAAAACTCTTCTCATTAATAGTAGTGGGAGGAGCAAATTCAACAAAATAGCTATCATGAGATACTTGATTAAAATCATGATAAAAAGTTTCATGGTTATCATTACTCTTTATAGCACACATGTCATCACAATAATCATCATAGATAGCAACTCTATTCTCATAACCAATTGGAACCTCTTCCATAATAGTGGATTCATCACTAAATAATGTCCCGACCTCTCCAAATCCACTTTTATCAACGTAATCATCATAAATAGGAGGCATGCTATCATCATAATAAATTTTCTCATCAAAACTTGGGAGACTAAAAATATCATCTTCATCGAACATAGCATCCCCAAGCTTGTAGCTTTGCATATCATTAGCATCATGGATATTCAAAGAATTCATACTAACAACATTGCAAGCATGCTCATCATTCCAAAATTTAGTGTCAAACATTTTATTGACTTATTCCTCTAACACTTGAGCAAAATTTTCCTTTCCATCATTTTCACGAAAGACATTAAAAAGATGAAGCATATGAGGCAACCTCAATTCCATTTTTTTGTAGTTTTCTTGTATAGACTAAACTAGTGATAAAACAAGACACTAAAAGATTCAATTGCAAGATTTACAGATATACCTTCAAGCACTAACCTCCCCGAGAACGGCGCCAGAAAAGAGCTTGATGTGTACTATGCAACCTTTCTTCTTGTAGACGTTGTTGGGCCTCCAAGTGTAGAGTTTTGTAGGACAGTGGCAAATTTCCCTCAAGTGGATGACCTAAGGTTTATCAATCCATGGGAGGCATAAGATGAAGATGGTCTCTCTCAAACAACCCTCAACCAAATAACAAAGAGTCTCTTGTGTCCCCAACACACCCAATACAAATGGTAAATTGTATAGGTGCACTAATTTGGCGACGAGATGGTGATACAAGTGTAATATGGATGGTAGATATAGGTTTTTGCAGTATAAAAATATAAAAAACAACAAGGTAACTAGTAACAAGAGTGAGCAAATATGGCATTGCAATGATTGTAAACAAGACCTAGGGTTCATACTTTCACTAGTGCAGGTTCTCTGAACAATGATAACATAATTAAATCATATGACAATCTCTCAACGTGCGACAAAGAGTCACTCCAAAGTTCCTATCGCGGAGAACATAAGATGAAATTGCTTGTAGGGTACGAAACCACCTCAAAGTTATTCTTTCCGATCAATCCATTCAGCTATTCCTATAAGTGTCACAAACAACCCTATAGTTTGTAGTAAAATAACACCATATGACACACATCAATCAACCCTAATGTCACCTAGATACTCCAATGTCACCACAAGTATCTGTGGGTCAATTATATGATATGCATCAAACAACTTCAGATTCATAATATTCAATCCAACACAAAGAACCTCAAAGAGTGCCCCAAGATTCCTACCAGAGAAACAAGGACGAAAATGTGCATCAACCCCTATGCATAGATTACCCCAATGCCACCTCAGGAATCCGCAAGTTGAGTGCCAAAACAAACATCAAGTGAATCAATAGAACACCCAATTGTCACCACGGGTATCCCATGCAAGACGTACATCAAATGTTCTCAAATCCATAATAGTATTCAATCCGATAATAGTGAAACCTCAAAGGTAAAACTCAACTCATCACAAGAAGATAGAGGGGGGGCACCATATGATACAACTATAATAAAAAGCTCGCGGTACATCAAGATCGTGCCAAATCAAGAACATGAGAGAGGGAGAGATCAAACACATAGCTACTGGTACATACCCTTAGCCCCGAGGGTGAACTACTGCCTCCTCGTCATGGAGACCGCCGGGATGATGAATATGGCCATCGGTGATGGTTTCGCCCTTTGGCAGGGTGCTGGAACGGGCTCCCGATTGGTTTTTCGTGGCTACAAAGGCTTGCGACGGCGGAACTCCCGATCCAGGTTTCTTTCTTGGGGTTTCGTGATTTATAGGAATTTTTGGCGTCGGTCTCACGTCAAGGGGTTCCTGAGGGACCCACAAGCCAGGGGCACGCCCTAGGGGGGCGCCTTCCACCCTTGTGGTTGCCTCGGGACTCTTCTAGTCCATCTCCAATGCCTAGTGTGTCTCTTTTGGTCCAAAAAAATCACCCTATTTTCAGCTAGTTTGGACTTGGTTTGATATTCCTTTTCTGTAAAACTCAAAAACAAGGAAAAAACTAGAAACTGGCACTGTCCTGTAGGTTAATAAGTTAGTCCCAAAAATAATATAAAATAGCATATTAATGCATATAAAACATCCAAAATAGATAATATAATAGCATGGAACAATCAAAAAGTATAGATACGTTGGAGACGTATCAGGCACCATCCACCTCCATCGGCATGGAGCTCGAGTAGGCAGGGCTCCTTTTTCACCACCCTCGACACATATTTCGCTAAAGATGGGGCATCGTCTACACCACTGCCAACGCGTAGCTACCTGGAAGGTGGAGCACCTTCTACACCATCACCGACATGGAGCTTGCATAAAGGAGGGTGCCATCTACATCTCCTTGGATCCCGCCCGAGGCCGGCGTACTTTTTGCATCGTGGTCGACATGGAGCTCGCCTAAAGGCGGGCATATTCTACACCACCTCGAAGCTCATCTGAGGCGAGGCGCCTTCAACCACCCACAACATGGAGCTCATCCAAGATAGGACACCTACACTATTGTCGACACACAACCCATCAATGTTGAGGCACCATCTACACCACCATTGACGTGGAGCTTGCCCGAAGCAGGGCTTGGTCAACACTACCGTCCATGCAGAGCTTGGCCCAGGCAGGGCTCGGTATATACTGCCATCAACCTGGGGCACGCTCAAGGTGTCGTGCAATCTACGCTGCTGAACATACCTAAGGTGGGGACGTTGCCTACACCGTCACCAGCACAAGCCCACGCTAGGTGGGGTGTCATTTACACCACCGCTAAGGCAGAGCGCCAGCCATACCATTGCTGATACGGAGCTCGTTCGGGAAAGGGCGCCATCTAAGACATTGGAAAATGAGATTTCTTGAGGCGGGAAAAATGTTGACCCCGTCGCCGACATAGAGCTCGCCTAAAGGCGGGCAACATCTGCACCGACACATAGCTCGCCCAAGGCGAGCGCGCCTTCTATGCCGCCATTGGGGCAGAGCTCAATCTCTATGCTTTTGCTAACACGAAGCCCGTCCAAGGGCGCCTTGCATGGTTTCATGCTAACCCTGTGTTGCCGCTTCATGAGGCAGCAACATCGTCAACATCTACCCCAACATTCACATGACGCACATTAACAACATGGCCCTGACACCGGCAAAGTGTAGCTATACTCCACCGACATGTATTTTTCCGATGAAGCAATCCATATCTTGCCACACATCGACGAGGCGAAGGCAAGCCACCATGTCCGATGCTGATGAGGCAGACATCACCAGGCCAGGCACCGAAGAGGTGAAGGCCGCCCACTTCATCATCGGATAATGACAAGGCGAAGGGATATGGCTAAGCATATCCAGAGTGATGGGCATACCACTCTCCCCTTTGCTTCATCACCACATCCCCACCATCTACACCAAGCCAATGACAGATTAGAGGCCTTCAACAAGACACTTGGCAAGATACTCAAGAAGACAGTGACAAGGAACATGAGAGACTGGCATGACCGGCTCTTCAAGTCCTTGTGGGTGTACGGCATTATGGTCCATTCCCCAACACAGGCAACCCTGTCCAGCTACCCTCTTTGAGGGTGGCTATCCAAGATGAGACCACCCAAGATGAACATGTACAACTGTGGTTCTAGGAGCTCGACACCCTTGAAGAGGGGCGACTTCCAGCCCTACAGAACCTGAATATTTACCGTGTAAATATTGTGAGAGCCTATGACAAGCTCATCAAGCAACGCGTCTTCCAAAAAGGCGAGTTGCTCCTCTTGCTCAGGCGTCCCATCATCGTGACGCACAAGATAAAGGGCAAGTTTGGGCCAAAGTGAGAATGACCATATGTCATCGAGCAAGTCTACGATGGGGGAGCATACCAACTTGTCGATTCCCAGGGAGTCCGACTTATGCCCCCAATCAACAGAAGGTTCCTCAAGAAATATTTTTCTTAATTTTTTGCCTCTTTTGTTGCCTTTCAGATTTTCATCGGTGGGAATTTTTCGGTGGGCTATCGGATCCATGATGCATTCTCTTTTGCATTTCATGGATATATCTAGTTTCCCCCAATTTTTACGGACTAAAGCCAACAAAAAATTGGCTTTCCCCTATCACACTACGCTGTTGATTGAAGTTTTGGATACCACGGGACTTGTTGGAGGGTGGTACAATGTGTCAAATTGCAGGTGGAGGGCTCCGACACCCACGATGCATGACACGTACGAGGTGTATGCTTCCGGAGGCAGGGGAGATGATTACTTGGGCACTTCTAAGTATTGAGATCCCGCGCTTTTCATGTTTCCCAGCATGCCTCAAGTTCACATAGGCTCGCACCCTAGGGAAGACTATATGACAAGATCATGGAGGGCCGCCTGACCCAACAAAAGTTGGTTTGGTGCGTAGTCACATGGCAACCCTAGGGTACACTACCAGAAGCTCCAAATAAAATGCTAGAGGGTCTTTCCTAGTCCACAGAGGTGAATAGTTGCCTTCCATGTTCTCAAGATGGGTCCCCAAGAAATCCTGGAAGAAAATCCTCAAGAGGTTCATGCCAAATGTCAGAGCAAGTCCATGAAGTTCGTGGCCAATCAATCATCCCACACAAGCAAAACAAATTCCCAAGAGTCCAAGAAAAAATCCCAACAATCCAAGAAGCTGTCAAGTGTTCCCAAGCAATAAGGAACCCATTGGAAGGAAGGCGGGAGGTGGCTGTTCACCACCCGTCAATATAGAATGAAAGAAAAATCGTCAAGCCATTGTCCCAAAAGCATGTACCCTGAGCCTATCACAACCAAGTCTGTAGGTTCATGAGGTGTGTGCTGCGGGCATGTTGAGCTATGGGGGCCCTCAGTATGATGATGGGCTAGAGTATGAATTTCTGTTGCCTCTCAGAAGCATCTCGAAACACGACATCTTCACACATGTACACCAAAGCTTATTTAAGTAGTTGAGTTAGAATCATTAAGGTCTTTCGACGATTCCCAATGACAAGTCCTTCGGTAGCTTTCTCGGATATGACGCCTATAGCTGGTGTATAATGGGAAAGCCAACATTTTGAAACCCACAAACCTTTTTTTATTTTTTCTTTATTTCTTTCTCTTTTTTGCTTGTTTTCGTTTGGTGTTTCTAGTTGCGCTCCTCCAACATCTTTGTAACCATGGAGAGGCGTTTCCTATCATCATTGATGGCATATCGACAACAAACCACTATATCAACCTACATCATGGGTGTTTGGGGGCAGCAATACTAATGCGTCTGAAGGAAATATGCCCTAGAGGCAATAATAAAGTTGTTATTTATATTTCCTTATATCATGATAAATGTTTATTATTCATACTAGAATTTTATTAACCGGAAACTTAGTACATGTGTGAATACATAGACAAACAAAGTGTCCCTAGTACGCCTCTACTTGACTAGCTCGTTAATGAAAGATGGTTAAGTTTCCTAGCCATAGACATGTGTTGTCATTTCATGAATGGGATCACATCATTAGAAAATGATTTGATGGACAAGACCCATCCGTTAGCTTAGCACTATGATCGTTTAGTTTATTGCTATTGCTTTCTTCATGACTTATACATGTTCCTATGACTATGAGATTATGCAACTCCCGAATACCAGAGGAACACTTAGTGTGCTATCAAACGTCACAATATAACTGCGTGACTATAAATATGCTCTACAGGTGTCTCCGATGGTGTTTGTTGAGTTGGCATAGATCAAGATTAGGATGTCACTCCGTGTATCGGAGAGGTATCTCTGGGCCCTCTCGGTAATGCACATCACTATAAGCCTTGCAAGCAATGTGACTAATGAGTTAGTTATGGGATGTTGAATTACGGAACGAGTAAACAGACTTGCTGGTAACGAGATAGAACTAGGTATTGGGATGCCAACTACCGAATCTCGGGCAAGTAATATACTGATGACAAAGGGAACAACGTATGTTGTTGTGCGGTTTGACCGATAAAGATCTCCGTAGAATATGTAGGAACCAATATGAGCATCCAGGTTCCGCTATTGGTTATTGACTAGAGATGAGTCTCGGTCATGTCTACATAGTTGTCAAACCCGTAGGGTCCGCACGCTTAACGTTCGGTGACAATCGGTATTACGAGTTTATGTGTTTTGATGTACCAAAGGTAGTTCAGAGTCCCGAATATGATCACGGACATGACGAGGAATCTCAGAATGGTCGAGACATAAAGATTGATATATTGGAAGGCTATGTTTGGACATCAGAATGGTTTCGGGTGAGTTCAGGCATTTATCGGAGTACCGGGGGGTTACCGGAACCCCCCGGGGAGTATATGGGCCTTAATGGGCCTTAGTGGGAGAGAAGAGAAGGCAGCCTAGGAGGGGGCGCGCCCCCCAAGCCCAATCCAAATTGGGTGAGGGGGCCGGCCCCCTTTCCTTTCTCCTTCTCCCTCTTCCTTCTATTCCTAGTAGGACTAGGAAAGGGGGAGTCCTACTCCTACTAGGAGGAGGACTCCTCCCCCCTTGGCGCACCTAGAGAGGCTGGCCGGCCTCCCCCTCCCTCCTTTATATACGTGGGGAGGGGGCACCCTAGAACACACAAGTTGATCTCTTAGCCGTGTGCGGTGCCCCCTCGACAGATTTCCACCTCAGTCATATCATTGTTGTGCTTAGGCGAAGCCCCGCATCGGTTACTTCATCATCACCGTCATCACACCGTCGTGCTGACGAAGCTCTCCCTCGACACTCAGCTGGATCTAGAGTTCGTGGGACGTCACCGAGCTGAACGTGTGCAAATCATGGAGGTGCCGTACCTTCGGGGCTAGGATCGGTCGGATCATGAAGATGTACGACAACATCAACCGCTCTATCATAACGCTTCCGCTTACGGTCTACGAGGGTACATGGACACCACTCTTCCCCTCTCATTGCTATGCATGACCTAGATGGATCTTACGTGTGCGTAGGAATTTTTTATAAATTACTGCGTTCCCCAATAGTGGCATCCGAGCCAGGTCTATGCGTAGATGTTATATGCACGAGTAGAACACAAAGGAGTTGTGGGCGTGGGTATATACATATTGCTTGCCGTCACTAGTTCATTCTTGATTCAGCGGTATTGTTGGATGAAGCGGCTCAGACCGACATTACGCATACGCTTATGCGAGACTGGTTCTACCAACGTGCTTCGCACACAGGTGGCTAGTGGGTGTCAGTTTCTCCAACTTTAGTTGAATCGGATTCAATGAACATGGTTCTTTCTGAAGATCAAAAAGCAAACACTATACCGCGTTGTGGTTTTTGATGCGTAGGTGAGAACGGTTCTTGCTCAGCCCGTAGCAGCCGCGTAAAACTTGCAACAACAAAGTAGAGGACGTCTAACTTGTTTTTGCAGGGCATGTTGTGATGTGATATGGTCAAGACATGATGCTAAATTTTATTGTATGAGATGATCATGTTTTGTAACAGAGTTATCGGCAACTGGCGGGAGCCATATGGTTGTCGCTTTGTTGTATGAAATGCAATCGCCATGTAATTGCTTTACTTTATCACTAAGCGGCAGCGATAGTCGTAGAAGCAATAGTTGGCGAGACAACAACGATGCTTCGATGGAGATCAAGGTGTCAAGCCGGTGACGATGGTGATCATGACGGTGCTTTGGAGATGGAGATCAAAGCCACAAGATGATGATGGCCATATCATATCACTTATATTGATTGCATGTGATGTTTATACTTTATGCATCCTATTTTTCTTAGTTCGGTGGTAGCATTATAAGACGATCTCTCACTAAATTTCAAGGTATAAGTGTTGTCCCTAAGTATGCACTGTTGCTACAGTTCATCGTGCCAAGACACCACGTGATGATCGGGTGTGATAAGCTCTACGTTCACATAAAATGGGTGCAAGCCAGTTTTGCACACGCGGAATACTCGGGTTAAACTTGACGAGCCTAGCTTATGCAGATATGGCCTCGGAACACTGAGACCGAAAGGTTGAGCATGAATCATATAGTAGATATGATCAACATAGTGATGTTCACCATTGAAAACTTCTCCATCTCACGTGATGATCGGACATGGTTTAGTTGATATGGATCACGTGATCATTTAGATGACTAGAGGGATGTCTATCTAAGTGGGAGTTCTTAAGTAATATGATTAATTGAACTTAAATTTATCATGAACTTAGTCCTAATAGTATTTGCATATCTATGTTGTAGATCAATTGCTCGCATATAGCTTCCCCATTTTATTTATGATATGCTTCTAGAGAAAACTATGTTGAAAGATGTTAGTAGCAATGATGCAGACTAGCTCCGTGATACGAGGATTATCCTCATTACTGCACAGAAGAATTATGTCTTTGATGCACCGCTAGGTGACGAACCTTTTGCAGGAGCAGATGCAGACGTTATGAACGTTTGACAAGCTCAGTATGATGACTACTTGATAGTTTAATGCGCCATACTTTACGGCTTAGAACCGGGACTTCAAAAATGTTTTTAACACCATGGAGCATATGAGATGTTCCAAGAGCTGAAATTGGTATTTCGGACTCATGCCCGTGTTAAGAGGTATGATACCTCTGAAAAGTACTTTGCCTACAAGATGGAGGAGAATAGCTAAGCTAGTGAGCATGTGCTCAGAATGTCTGAGTACTACAATCACTTGAATCAAGTGGGAGTTAATCTTCCATATAAGATAATGATTGACAGAGTTCTCTAGTCACTATCACCAAGTTACTAGAACTTTGTGATGAACTATAATATGCAAGGGATAACGGAAACAATTCCAAAGCTCTTCGCGATGTTGAAATTGGCGAAGGTAGAAATCAAGAAAAAGCATCAAGTGTTGATGGTTGACAAGACCACTAGTTTCAAGTAAAAGGGCAAGGGAAAGAAAGGGAACTTCAAGAATAATGGCAAGCAAGTTGCCACTCCCATGAAGAAGCCCAAAGCTAGACCTAAGCCTGAAACTGAGTGCTTCTACTGCAAAGGGAATGGTCACTGGAAGCGGAACTACCCCAAATACTTGGCGGATAAGAAGTATGGCAAAGTGAACAAAAATATATTTGATATACATGTTATTGATGTGTACTTTACTAGTGTTCATAGTAACCCCAGGGTATTTGATACCGGTTCAGTTGCTAAGATTAGTAACTCAAAACAAGAATTGCAAAATGAACAGAGACTAGTTGAGGGCGAGGTGACGCTGTGTGTTGGAAGTGATTCCAAGGTTGATAAGATCACCATCGCACACTCCCTCTACCTTCGGTATTAGTGTTGAACCTAAATAAATGTTATTTGGTGTTTGCGTTGAGCATGAATATGATTGGATCATGTTTATTGCAATAAGGATATTCATTTAAGTCAGAGTTGTTCTGTTTACATGAATAAAACCTTATATGGCCATACACTTAATATAAATGGTTTACTGAATCTCAATCGTAGTGATACACATATTCATTATATTGAAGCCAAAAGATGCAAGGTTAATAATGATAGTGCAACTTATTTGTGGCACTGCCATTTAGGTCATATTGGTGTAAAGCGCATGAAGAAACTCCATGCGGATAGACTTTTGGAATCACTTGATTATGAATCACTTGATGCTTGCGAACCATGCCTCATGGGCAAGATGACTAAGACTCAGTTCTCTGGAAAAATGGAGCGAGCAACTGACTTATTGTAAATAATACATACCGATGTATGCGGTCCGATGAGTATTAAGGCTCGCGACAGGTATGATTATTTTCTGACCTTCACAGATGATTTGAGCAGATATGGGTATATCTACTTGATGAAACATAAGTCTGAAACATTTGAAAAGTTCAAAGAATTTCAGAGAGAAGTGGAAAATCATCATGACAAGAAAATAAAGTTTCTATGATCTGATTGTGGAGATGAATATTTGAGTTGAGTTTGGTCTTCATTTGAAACAATGTGGAATAGTTTCGCAACTCACGCCACCTGGAACACCACAGCATAATGGTGTGTCCAAACGTCACAACTGTACTTTATTAGATATGGTGCGATCTATGATATCTCTTACCAATTTACCACTATCGTTTTGGGGTGATGCATTAGAGACAGCTGCATTCACGTTAAATAGGGCACCGTCTAAAAATCCATTGAGATGACACCATCTGAGCTGTGGTTTAGCAAGAAACCTAAGCTGTCATTTCTTGAAGTTTGGGGTGATGATGCTTATGTGAAAATGTTTCAACATGATAAGCTCAAACTCAAATCGGAGAAGTGCGTCTTCATAGGATACCCAAAAGAAACTGTTGCGTATACCTTCTATCACAGATCCGAAAGCAAGATCTTTGTTGCTAAGAATGGATCCTTTCTAGAGAAGGAGTTTCTCTCGAAAGAAGTGAGTGGGAGGAAAGTAGAACTTGATGAGGTAGTTGTACCTTCTCCCGAATTGGAAAGTAGTTCATCACAGAAATTAGTTCCAGTGATTCCTACATCAGTTAGTGAGGAAGCTAATGATGATGATCATGAAACTTCGGATCAAGTTACTTCCGAACCTCGTAGGTCAACCAGAGTATGGTCCGCAGCAGAGTGGTACGGTAATCCTTTCTGGAAGTCATGTTACTAGACCATGACGAACCTATGAACTATGAGGAAGCGATGATGAGCCCAGATTCCGCGAAATGGCTTGAGACCATGAAATCTAAGATGAGATCCATGTATGAGAACAAAGTATGGACTTTGATTGACTTGCCCGATGATCGGCGAGCCTTTGAGATTAAATGGATCTTTAAGAGGAAGACGGACGCTGATAGTAGTGTTACTATCTACAAAGCTTGAATTGTCTCAAAATGTTTTTGACAAGTTCAACGTGTTGACTTTGATGAGATTTTCTCACTCGTATCGATGCTTAAAAGTCTGTCCGAATCATGTTAGCAATTGCCGCAATTTAGGAAATTTGGCAAATGGATGTCAAAACTGCATTCCTTAATGGATTTCTTCAAGAAGAGTTGTATATGATGCAACCAGAACGTTTTGTCAATCCTAAAGGTGCTAACAAAGTGTGCAAGCTCCAGCGATCCATCTATGGACTGGTGCAAGCATATCGGAGTTGGAATATACACTTTGATGAGTTGATCAAAGCATATAGTTTTATACAGACTTTTGGAGAAGCCTATATTTACAAGAAAGTGAGTGGGAGCTCTGTAGCATTTCTGATATTATATGTGGATGACATATTATTGATCGGAAATGATACTGAATTTCTGGATAGCATAAAAGGATACTTAAATAAGATTTTTCAATGAAAGACCTCGGTGAAGCTGCTTACATATTGGGCATCAATATCTATAGAGATAGATCAAGACGCTTGACAATTTTTTCAATGAGTACATACCTTGACAAGTTTTTGAAGTAGTTCAAAATGAAACAGTCAAAGAAGGGGTTCTTGCATGTGTTGCAAGGTGTGAAGTTGAGTTAAGACTCAAAACCCAACCACGGCAAAAAATAGAAAGAGAATGAAAAGTCATTCCCTATGCCTCAGTCATAGGTTCTATAAAGTATGATATGCTGCATACCAGACCTATTGTATACCTTAGCATGATTTTGGCAAGGGAGTACAATAGTGATCTAGGAGTAGATCATTGGACAGCGGTCAAAATTATCCTTAGTGGACTAAGGAAATATTTCTCGGTTATGGAGGTGATAAAAGAGTTCGTCGTAAAGAGTTACGTCGATGCAAACTTTTGACACCGATCTAGATGACTCTAAGTCTTGATATAGATACATATTGAAAGTGGGAGCAATTAGCTAGAGTAGCTCTGTGCAGATTATTAGACATAGAAATTTGCAAAATACATACGGATCTGAATGTTGCAGACCCGTAGACTAAACTTCTCTCACCAACAAAACATGACCACTCTTTGGGTGTTAATCACATAGCGATGTGAACTAGATTATTGACTCTAGTAAACCCTTTAAGTATTAGTCACATGAAGATGTGAACTAATCACATAAAGATGTGCACTATTGATGTGAAATCACATGATGATGTGAACTAGATTATTGACTCTAGTGCAAGTGGGAGACTAAAGGAAATATGCCCTAGAGGCAATAATAAAGTTGTTATTTATATTTCCTTATATCATGATAAATTTTTATTATTCATGCTAGAATTGTATTAACCGGAAACTTAGTACATGTGTGAATACATAGAGAAACAAAGTGTCCCTAGTATGCCTCTACTTGACTAGCTCGATAACCAAAGACGGTTAAGTTTCCTAGCCATAGACATGTGTTGTCATTTGATGAACGGGATCACATCATTAGAGAATGATGTGATGGACAAGACCCATCCGTCATCTTAGCACTATGATCGTTTAGTTTATTGCTATTGCTTTCTTCATGACGTATACATGTTCCTATGACTATGAGATTATGCAACTCCCGAATACCGGAGGAACACTTAGTGTGCTATCAAACGTCACAACATAACTGGGTGACTATAAAGATGCTCTACAGGTGTCTCCGATGGTGTTTGTTGAGTTGGCATAGATCGAGATTAGGATTTGTCACTCCGTGTATCAGAGAGGTATCTCTAAGCCCCCTCAGTAATGCACATCACTATAAGCCTTGCAAGCAATGTGACTAATGAGTTAGTTACGGGATGTTGCATTACGGAACGAGTAGAGAGACTTGCCGGTAACGAGATTGAACTAGGTATTGGGATACCGATGATCGAATCTCGGGCAAGTAACATACCGATGACAAAGGGAACAACGTATGTTGTTATGCGGTTTGACCTATAAAGATCTTCGTAGAATATGTAGGAACCAATATGAGCATCCAGGTTCCGCTATTGGTTATTGACCGGAGATGAGTCTCGGTCATGTCTACATAGTTCTCGAACCGCACGCTTAACGTTCGGTGACGATCGGTATTATGAGTTTATGTGTTTTGATGTACCGAAGGTAGTTCGGACTCCCGATATGATCACGGACATGACAAGGAGTCTCGGAATGGTCGAGACATAAAGATTGATATATTGGAAGTCTATGTTTGGACATCATAATGGTTCCGGGCGAGTTCGGGCATTTTTCGGAGTACCGAGGGGTTACCGGAACCCCCGGGGAGTATATGGGCCTTAATGGGCCTTAGTGGGAGAGAAGAGAAGGCAGCCTAGGAGGGGGCGCGCCCCCTAAGCCCAATCCGAATTGGGTGAGGGGGCCGGCCCCCTTTCCTTTCTCCTTCTCCCTCTTCCTTCTATTCCTAGTAGGACCAGGAAAGGGGGAGTCCTACTCCTACTAGGAGGAGGACTCCTCCCCCCTTGGCGCACCTAGAGAGGCTGGCCGGCCTCCCCCTCCCTCCTTTATATACGTGGGGAGGGGGCACCCTAGAACACACAAGTTGATCTCTTAGCCGTGTGCGGTGCCCCCTCGACAGATTTCCACCTCAGTCATATCATTGTTGTGCTTAGGCGAAGCCCCGCATCGGTTACTTCATCATCACCGTCATCACACCGTCGTGCTGACGAAGCTCTCCCTCGACACTCAGCTAGATCTAGAGTTCGTGGGACGTCACCGAGCTGAACGTGTGCAGATCGCGGAGGTGCCGTACCTTCGGTGCTAGGATCGGTCAGATCGTGACGATGTATGACTACATCAGCCGCGTTGTCATAACGCTTCCGCTTACGGTCTACAAGTGTACATGGACACCACTCTTCCCCTCTCGTTGCTATGCATCACCTAGATGGATCTTGCATGTGTGTAGGATTTTTTTTGAAATTACTGCGTTCCCCAACAGCGTCCATGACAGCGTCGACAACACCCCGACAACCAATGGTCTACACCAATGCATACGATGGGCGCTAGAAGGCAACACCTCCGGTCGTAAAGGTGGCGGGTGGCGCCAATGTGTCCCTGTGGCCCCGTCTCCAACAACATTGAAGCATGGGGCAACATCAACAACCTAATCATCCATAAGGCTGATGGCATTCTGGCCTATCACCAAAATAGCCTTGCCGTGAATGGTGTGGCGATTCTTGATGGATGGGATCCATCGATGATCTCAACACAAGGATATCATGGGAGCAGTGCAATGCGCCAGTGCTAGTGTGAATTTGTGAAACCCTCCAATCAAGTTGGTTGGCACTACAGTAATAAGGCGGCCGTGACGAGATTGATAATTTTTGTTTATTCTTGTTTTTAGGACAAGGCATATTAGTTCGCCATGGAATGAAGATGATATAGTGTTACCTCATTGGCTGGTATCATGCTTGTTATATGACCCAACGAGCTCCCTAGATAATGCAAGTCTGGATGAACATACCTACACTAATTCATATTGTTACTAAACAATTATCATCGAAATAACGAGCATGTAGTAAATCTCCAAACCGGTTCTTGAGGCAGCATATGAATCATGCACCAAGAAGAGAGGAAAAAAAATTATTCGCCAAGTCAAGTTTGACTTGCTCCACACTCAAACCTGACTCGCCATGGGGGCATTTGTTCGACAAGTCTTTTTGCATTTCTGCATAAAATATTTTTTTGTGAGTTTTGATGCTGGTAATATATGTGAGACCTGGCTTATTATCGCATGTACATCTTATGCATGCTTGTTAAAAAAGGAGAAGTTTTGCATGCACGTGGAAAGCTTGACCTAGACACTATATGTATACATCAGGTATATGTATTCGGGTATCTCGGCCGGCCGACAAGCTCGCACATGTAAGTACCCAAATACATGCATTACCCTCGGAGAAAAAGAGAATGAAAAGAAGTATCATACTTGTACAAGATACGTGAAAGATCTTCATGTTCATGCAATGAGTCGACCAGGTGGAGTACTAAAGTACCACACAACCTCGGCTAGATACGACAACTGGTACGTATTCGTATACTTGCACCAGCAGACAACCTCGCATGTCTAGAAGCACCAGAGAGAAGACCATTTAAAAGGATATATATCTGTCATGATTTCCTTCAAGACACTCGTACATATGGTCTTCCATACATACGATATGGTGTTTCCTTTGCATTGTGCATCCTTGACCGACAATAAGATCACTAAAAGGAATAAGAAGATCCAGCAACGCCATGCTTTGTCGAACACCCAACCCCTTCTACCTATAAATAGAGGAGGCAGACAACTCACCAGACCCCAGCTAGCATGTAGCAAGGTACATCTCACGTACGGGAAACTTAGGCACGCAAAGGAAGGAGTGTCGCGCGTACAGCGACCTCGCTCGTGAGTCAATAAGATGCACATACACACGTGAGAAGACTGTCGAGAGGATGTGCCGATGGGCAAGGGCAACTCGTCTGGGCTCGAAGCTGCGCGAGCTGGCAACGACAACACCCTCGAAGGCCATGGAGGTCACGACACGCTGCACCGTTGAGTCCGTTGACAACCATGAAGAACTTCAAGATGTCCATATACGCGGGCATCACATGGACGTCCTCTTCTTTCCTTATGGTATGTATATATTATTTTTATGTACAGATGCAATGGAGATGGCGGACAACACATCCAACACAGATGGCCGCAGACGACGCGGTGCTCTTCTCGTACCAAGTGCAATGAAGATGGAAGTCGACGTACCCAATGGAGATGGCCGAGGACAACGTGCTCCCTTTTTGTACCAGGTGCAATGGAAGCGGCACCACTGGACCAGGAGACTACGCCGACACCACCGGAGCTTGTGTACACCGAGCCCTTCATCTTCGTATGACGTGATCGGGTCTATACGGAGCTCACCAATGAGGTGTTAACCACGCCCTACCGTGATGTCACCTCTTTGGCATTGTGATATGTTTTCCTTGTATTGGCGGACCACCAAACACGACGTCCAACCAAGACAATGTACACTCTTCATGGCGTACAGGTCTGGCGTGATCCTTGTCTTAACAGACCATAAAATACGGCGTCTAGCTGAGACGAGGTATCAACCATGCCCCTTCACGACGTCCCCTTTCTTTGGCCCCGCAATGTGTTTCCCTTGTCTTAGCGGAACACCGAATACGGTGTCCAACCGAGACGAGGTGCACTCCTCATGGCATACAGGTCTCGGCGTACAGGCGGCATTCTCCTTGTCCTAGCAGACCACCGAATACGACGTCTAGCTGAGACAAAGCATCAACCACGCCCCTCCATGACGTCACCTTTTCTTTGGCATCGCAATGTGTTTCCCCTGTCTTGGCGGACTTCTGAATACGGCGTGCAGCTGAGACAAGGTGCACTCTTCATAGCGTACATGTCTCGGCATATAGTCGGGGTGCTCCTTGTCTTAGCAGACCACTGAATAAGGCATCTATCTGAGACAAGGCATAAACCACGCCACTACATGACACCACCTTTATTTGGCACTGCTATGTATTGCCCTTATCTTGTTGGACCACAGAATACAGCGTCCAGCCGATATGAGGTGCACCCTGTGTTGCATACATTTCTCTTTGTCGTAGAGGCGGCGTGATCCTTGTCTTAGCAGACCACCGAATACGGCGTCTAGCTGAGATGGGGCATCAACTACGCCCCTCCATGTCACCTCTCTTCGGCCCCACGGTGTGATCATTGTGTTGGCAGACCACTGAATAAGGCGTCCCTCTAAGATGTTACCTTTCACAGCCTCGTGAGGCTATGTCTTTGTCTACGCAGATTGTCGCAACCTCGGCGTCTAGTCGAGATGAGGCGCCAACCACACTGGCCATGCCGATGCGAGCGTGCATTGATTTTACAGTGATGCCAGTCTCCACAAAAGAATACTCCCGTGAGGAAACCCCTTGCATACCCCGATGAAGCCACTATATCGCCAAGAAGTCCGAGGCAAGCAGGACCCATGCTACTCCAACACCGATTACATCAATGTTGTCAAGACCGATGAGGCATGAAGGCGAGGGCGGACGTGGCTAGCACAAATCCATGTTTTGAGCGGCACGTGTACTGACGAGGACATGGGCTTTGCCGCTACCCACACCTACACACACCATCAGCATCATGCATGGAGAATGTGAAGCGAAGACGACCACACGACTTAATCTGAGGTATCTCACAGAGCAACCCATGGGAGTAATTAACCGGGAGTCTCTCGAGGCCTTGGGAACCAGGAGACCGCACATCGCTAGTCAGGATGGCCGCTCTAGTAGGCCACAGAATGCCTATAAGGAATTGTATTTGTTATCATTAAGATTAATAAAATACCATTCCCATCTCTTTGTTTTCATTATGTACCACAGTACACTGGCACACCCGCATTTTTTTCCCAGTGCATGAGAGAAATCATACTCCTCCCTTTCCTTTCTCACGAAGAGCAATATTAGATTTTTCTTGTGTCAAACACTTTCTGCCCTTCCTATGATGTATGGGTAGTTTACCACAGACCTACGTGTCCATAGCTAGTAGCTAGATGGCTTCTTCTCTCTCTTTGATCTTCAATACAATAATCTCCTCGATGTTCTTGGAGATCTATTTGATCTAATCTTCTTTTGCGGTGTGCTTGTTGGGATCCAATGAATTGTGGGTTTATGATCAGATTATCCATGAATATTATTTGAGTCTTCTCTAAACTCTTTTATGCATGATTGTTATAGCTTTATATTTCTCTCTGATATACCTGATTGGTTTGGCCAACTAGATTGATTTATCTTGCAATGGGAGAGGTGCTTTGTGATGGGTTCGATCTTGCGGTGCTCAATAACAGTGATAGAAATGGACATGACACCTATTTGTATCGTTGCCATTAAGGGTAAACGATGGGGTTTATTCATATTGATTGAGTTTACTTTGTCTACATCATGTCATCTTGCTTAAGGTGTTACTCTGTTCTTTATGAACGTAATACTCTAGATGCATGCTGGATAGCGGTTGATGTGTGGAGTAATAGTAGTAGATGCAGGAAGGAGTCAGTCTACTTGTCTTGGACATGATGCCTATATACATGATCATTGCCTTGGATATCGTCATAACTATGCGCTTTTCTATCAATTACCCAACAGTAATTTGTTTACCCACTGTATGCTTTTTGTTCAAGAGAAAAGCCTCTAGTGAAAATTATGGCCCCGAGTCTATCTTTATCCACTACTGGAAACAAAGAATTTGCCATCAATCAGATCTTTGCCATCTACTAGTGGACGGCAAAGAAGGTCTTTGCCGCCCGCTTCCAAAAAATGGATGGCAAAGAAAGGGATGACGGTAGAGGCCCTATTTGTCGTCAGCCCGTTCTTTGCCGTCCGCTAGCGGACGGCACATATTCTTTGCCGTCAACTAGCGGACGACAAAGAGGTGGGTAGGACCCAGTAGAGGTCCAAACCTTGACGGCCCACCAGCACCACCTCTTTGTCGCCTGCCAGATGACGACAAAGATTTGACTATGTAACTGTCGTTCCCCCGCCTCCTCTCTGTTTGTCTTCTCTAACCTCCATCGCCCACCACTAGTCAAATCGCCCCCGACCCCCACCACACCCCGACCACACACCGCTGCCCCGCACCCAGCCGCCGCCCCAACCGCCCCCGTCCTCGACAACACCGCCGCCACCGCAGCTCCGCCTCCCGGCCGCTCCTGCACGCCGCTCCCCCCCCCCCCCGATGCCCCACCGCGCGGAAACCACTCCGCCTTGCCGTCCGCGCCCCTGTAGCCCCGGCCCGCTCGACGCTCCACCGCCCCGCCGCCCACGCCTCCCTGATGCCCCGTGCGCCCTGGTGAGGGAGTCCTAGATTAGGGTGTCCCCGGGCGTCCGGGCTATGTGCCATGGGCCGGACTGATGGGCCATGAAGATACAAGATAGAAGGCCTTCCCCCGTGTCTAGATGGGACTCTCCTTTGAATGGATGGCAAGCTTTGACATTCGGATATGAAGTTTCCTTTCTCTGTAAACCAACTTTGTACAAACCCTAGGCCCCACCGGTGTCTATATATACAGGAGGGTTTAGTCCGTAGAGGCAATCATAATCATACAGGCTAGACGTCTAGGGTTTAGCCATTATGATCTCGAGGTAGATCAACTCTTGTAACCCCTATACTCATCAAAGTCAATCAAGTAGGAAGTAGGGTATTACCTCCATCAAGAGGGTCCGAACCTGGGTAAAAATCATGTCCCCTGATTCATGTTACCTTCGATCCTCGGACGCATAGTTCGGGACCCCCTACCCGAGATCGGCCGGTTTTGACACTGACATTGGTGCTTTCATTAAGAGTTCCACTGTGCCATCAACAAAAGGCTCGATGGCTCGTTCGATCGTCTACAATGATGCGTCTCCGGGGAAGCTTACCTCCCCGGTCAGATTTTTATATTCGGTGGCTTCGTTCTGCGTGCCAATTCAATTGGCCACCTCGAACAGATCGACAGCTACGTCCCTGGTCATCAGATCAGTTTTGGGAACCTAAACTATGTCATTGATATCCGAGGAGACTTGATCTTCGAGGGGTTCGCGGTTGTAACACCCACAATGCGGCTATATCTCCCACGTGTCGGGGCACGACTTAGAGGCATAGCCGCATGGTAGTTTTCTCGCAAGAGGGGTAATCTTCACACAATCCCATGTACTGAATAAGAGAGGGATAAAGAGTTGGCTTACAATCGCCACTTCACACAAATAACAAGTTAAACATACATCATCCAGAGTACAATCAAGGTCCGACTATGGAACCAAAATAAAAGAAGACAACCCCAAATGCTAGATCCCCGATTGTCCCAACTGGGCTCCACTACTGATCATCAGGAAACGAAACATAACAACAACCCAGATCTTCATCAAACTCCCACTTGAGTTCGGTAGCGTCACCTTCACTGGTATCATCGACACCTGCTACTGTTTGGAAGTATCTGTGAGTCATGAGGACTCAGCAATCTCACACCCGCGAGATCAAGACTATTTAAGCTTATGGGTAGGGTAAGGTAAGGAGGTGGAGCTGCAGCAAGCACTAAGCATATATGGTGGCTAACATACGCAAATAAGATCGAGAAGAGAAGCAACGCAACGGCCGTGAAGCTAGAAGTGATCAAGAAGTGATCCTGAAACTACTTACGCACAACCATAACACAAGAACCACGTTTACTTCCTGGACTCCGCCGAAAAGAGACCATCACGGCTACACACGCGGTTGATGCATTTTAATTAAGTTAAGTGTCAAGTTATCTACAACCGGATATTAACAAATTCCCATCTGCCACATAACCGCGGGCACGGCTTTCAAAAGTTTATACCCTACAGGGGTGTCCCAACTTAGCCCATCACAACCTCTCACGGTCAACGAAGGATATTCCTTCTCCCGGAAAGACCCGATCAGTCTCAGAATCCCGGTTACAAGACATTTCGACAATGGTAAAACAAGACCAGCAAAGCCGCCCGAATGTGCCAACAAATACCGATAGGAGCTACACATATCTCGTTCTCAGGGCACACCGGATGAGACATCCTACGAGTAAAACCAGCCCTCAAGTTTCCCCGAGGTGGCCCCGCACTCTACTCAGTTCGGACCAACACTTAGAGAAGCACTGCCCCCCCCCCCCCGGGGGGGGGGGGTTAAATAAAGATGACCCTCAGGCTCGCGAAAACCCAAGGGAAAGTTGTAGGTTGTTAGGCAAATGTAAAACCAAGGTTGGGCCTTGCTGGAGGAGTTTTATTCAAAGCGAACTGTCAAGGGGTTCCCATAACAGCCAACCGCGTAAGGAACGTAAAATCAAGGAACATAACACCGATATGACGGAAACTAGGGCGGCAAGAGTGGAACAAAACACCAGGCATACGGCCGAGCCTTCCACCCTTTACCAAGTATATAGATGCATTAGTTAAAATAAGAGATATTGTGATATTCCAACATATCCATGTTCCAACAAGGAACAAACTGAAGGAAATATGCCCTAGAGGCAATAATAATGTTATTATTTTATTTCCTTATATCATGACAAATGTTTATTATTCATGCTAGAATTGTATTATCCGGAAACATAATACTTGTGTGAATACATAGACAAACCAAACGTCACTAGTATGCCTCTACTTGACTAGCTCGTTAATCGAAGATGGTTATGTTTCCTAACCATAGACATGTGTTGTCATTTGATTAATGGGATCACATCATTAGGAGAATGATATGATTGACATGACCCATTCCATTAGCTTAGCACCCGATCGTTTAGTATGTTGCTATTGCTTTCTTCATGACTTAAACATGTTCCTATGACTATGAGATTATGCAACTCCCGTTTGCCGGAGGAACACTTTGTGTGCTACCAAACGTCACAACGTAACTGGGTGATTATAAAGGAGCTCTACAGGTGTCTCCAAAGGTACATGTTGGGTTGGCGTATTTCGAGATTAGGATTTGTCACTCCGATTGTCGGAGAGGTATCTCTAGGCCCTCTCGGTAATGCACATCACATAAGCCTTGCAAGCATTACAACTAATGAGTTAGTTGCAAGATGATGTATTACGAAATGAGTAAAGAGACTTGCCGATAACGAGATTGAACTAGGTATTGAGATACCGACGATCGAATCTCGGGCAAGTAACATACCGATGACAAAGGGAACAACGTATGTTGTTATGCGGTCTAACCGATAAAGATCTTCGTAGAATATGTGGGAGCCAATATGAGCATCCAGGTTCCGCTATTGGTTATTGATTGGAGACGTGTCTCGGTCATGTCTACATTGTTCTCGAACCCGTAGGGTCCGCACGCTTAAGGTTTTGATGATAGTTACATTATGAGTTTATGCATTTTGATGTACCGAAGTTTGTTCGGAGTCCCGGATGTGATCACGGACATGACGAGGAGTCTCGAAATGGTCGAGACATAAAGATTGATATATTGGAAGCCTATATTTGGATATCGGAAGTGTTCCGAGTGAAATCGGGATTTTACCGGAGTACCGGGAGGTTACCGGAACCCCCCGGGAGGTATATGGGCCTTAGTGGGCTTTAGTGGAAGAGAGGAGAGGTGGCCAGGGCTGGGCCGCGCGCCCCTCCCCCCTAGTCCGAATAGGACAAGGAGAGGGGGGCGGAGCCCCCCCTTCCTTCTCTCTCTCCTCTTTCCCCCTCCCGAATCCTATTCCAACTAGGAAAAGGGGGGAATCCTACTCCCGGTGGGAGTAGGACTCCTCCTGGCGCGCCCTCCTCCTGGCCGGCCGCACCTCCCCCTGCTCCTTTATATACGGGGGCAGGGGGCACCCCTAGACACACAAGTTGATCCACGTGATCATATTCTTAGCCGTGTGCGGTGCCCCCTTCCACCATAATCCTCGATAATATTGTAGCGGTGCTTAGGCGAAGGCCTGCGACGGTAGTACATCAATATCGTCACCACGCCGTCGTGCTGACGGAACTCTTCCCCGACACTTTGCTGGATCGGAGTCCTGGGATCGTCATCGAGCTGAACGTGTGCTAGAACTCGGAGGTGCCGTAGTTTCGGTGCTTGATCGGTCGGGCCGTGAAGACGTACGACTACATCAACCGCATTGTGCTAATGCTTCCGCTGTCGATCTACAAGGGTACGTAGATCACACTCTCCCATCTCGTTGCTATGCATCACCATGATCTTGCATGTGCGTAGGAATTTTTTTGAAATTACTACGTTCCCCAACAGTGGTATCAGAGCCTAGGTTTTATGTGTTGATGTTATATGCACGAGTAGAACACAAGTGAGTTGTGGGCGATATAAGTCATACTGCTTACCAGCATGTCATACTTTGGTTCGGCGGTATTGTTGGACGAAGCGGCCCGGACCGACATTACGCGTACGCTTACGCGAGACCGGTTCTCCCGACGTGCTTTGCACAAAGGTGGCTAGCGGGTGACAGTTTCTCTAACTTTAATTGAACCGAGTGTGGCTACGCCCGGTCCTTGCGAAGGTTAAAACAGCATCAACTTGACAAACTATCATTGTGGTTTTGATGCGTAGGTAAGATTGGTTCTTGCTTAAGCCCGTAGCAACCACGTAAAACTTGCAACAACAAAGTAGAGGACGTCTAACTTGTTTTTGCAGGGCATGTTGTGATGTGATATGGTCAAGACATGATGCTAAATTTTATTGTATGAGATGATCATGTTTTGTAACCGAGTTATCGGCAACTGGCAGGAGCCATATGGTTGTCGCTTTATTGTATGCAATGCAATCGCGCTGTAATGCTTTACTTTATCACTAAGCGGTAGCGATAGTCGTGGAAGCATAAAATTGGCGAGACAACAATGATGCTACGATGGAGATCAAGGTGTCGCGCCGGTGACGATGGTGATCACGACGGTGCTTCGAAGATGGAGATCACAAGCACAAGATGATGATGGCCATATCATATCACTTATATTGATTGCATGTGATGTTTATCTTTTATGCATCTTATCTTGCTTTGATTGACGGTAGCATTATAAGATGATCTCTCACTAATTATCAAGAAGTGTTCTCCCTGAGTATGCACCATTGCGAAAGTTCTTCGTGCTGAGAGACCACGTGATGATCGGGTGTGATAGGCTCTATGTTCAAATACAACGGGTGCAAAACAGTTGCACACGCGGAATACTCAGGTTATACTTGACGAGCCAAGCATATACAGATATGGCCTCGGAACACGGAGACCGAAAGGTCAAGCGTGAATCATATAGTAGATATAATCAACATAGTGATGTTCACCAATGAAACTACTCCATCTCATGTGATGATCGGACATGGTTTAGTTGATTTGGATCACGTAATCACTTAGAGGATTAGAGGGATGTCTATCTAAGTGGGAGTTCTTTAAGTAATATGATTAATTGAACCTAAATGTATCATGAAACTTAGTACCTGATAGTATCTTGCTTGTATATGTTTGATTGTAGATAGATGGCCCGTGCTGTTGTTCCGTTGAATTTTAATGCGTTCCTTGAGAAACCAAAGTTGAAAGATGATGGTAGCAATTACACGGACTGGGTCCGTAACTTGAGGATTATCCTCATTGCTGCACAGAAGAATTACATCCTGGAAGCACCGCTAGGTGCTTGGCCTGCTGCTGGAGCAACACCAGATGTTATGAACGTCTGGCAGAGCAAAGCTGATGACTACTCGATAGTTCAGTGTGCCATGCTTTACGGCTTAGAATCGGGACTTCAACAACGTTTTGAACATCATGGAGCATATGACATGTTCCAGGAGTTGAAGTTGATATTTCAAGAAAATGCCCAGATTGAGAGATATGAAGTCTCCAATAAGTTCTATAGCTGCAAGATGGAGGAGAACAGTTCTGTCAGTGAGCATATACTCAAAATGTCTGGGTATAATAATCACTTGATTCAATTGGGAGTTAATCTTCCAGATGATCGCGTCATTGACAGAATTCTCCAATCACTGCCACCAAGCTACAAAAGCTTCATGATGAACTATAATACGCAAGGGATGAATAAGACTATTCCCGAGCTCTTCGCAATGCTAAAAGCTGCGGAGGTAGAAATCAAGAAGGAGCATCAAGTGTTGTTGGTCAACAAGACCACTAGTTTCAAGAAAAAGGGCAAAGGGAAGAAGAAGGGGAACTTCAAAAAGAACAGCAAGCAAGTTGCTACTCAAGAGAAGAAACCCAAACCTGGATCTAAGCCTGAAACTGAGTGCTTCTACTGCAAGCAGACTGGTCACTGGAAGCAGAACTGACCCAAGTATTTGGCGGATAAGAAGGATGGCAAGGTGAACAAAGGTATATGTGATATACATGTTATTGATGTGTACCTTACTAATGCTTGCAGTAGCACCTGGGTATTTGATACTGGTTCTGCTGCTAATATTTGCAACTCGAAACAGGGACTACGGATTAAGCGAAGATTGGCTAAGGACGAGGTGACGATGCGCGTGGGAAATGGTTCCAAAGTCGATGTGATCGCAGTCGGCACGCTACCTCTACATCTACCTTCGGGATTAGTATTAGACCTAAATAATTGTTATTTGGTGCCAGCATTAAGCATGGACATTATATCTGGATCTTGTTTGATGCGAGACAGTTATTCATTTAAATCAGAGAATAATGGTTGTTCTATTTACATGAGTAATATCTTTTATGGTCATGCACCCTTAAAGAGTGGTCTATTCTTATTAAATCTCGATAGTAGTGACACACATATTCATAGTGTTGAAACCAAAAGATGCAGAGTTGATAATGATAATGCAACTTATTTGTGGCACTGCCGTTTGGGTCATATCGGTATAAAGCGCATGAAGAAACTCCATACTGATGGGCTTTTGGAACCACTTGATTATGAATCACTTGGTACTTGCGAACCGTGCCTTATGGGTAAGATGACAAAAACACCGTTCTCCGGTACTATGGAGAGAGCAACAGATTTATTGGAAATCGTACATACAGATGTATGTGGTCCGATGAATGTTGAGGCTCGTGGCGGATATCGTTATTTTCTCACCTTCACAGATGACTTAAGCAGATATGGGTATATCTACTTAATGAAACATAAGTCTGAAACATTTGAAAAGTTCAAAGAATTTCAGAGTGAAGTTGAAAATCATTGTAACAAGAAAATAAAATTCCTACGATCTGATCGTGGAGGAGAATATTTGAGTTACGAGTTTGGTGTACATTTAAAACAATGTGGAATAGTTTCGCAACTCACGCCACCCGGAACACCACAGCGTAATGGTGTGTCCGAACGTCGTAATCGTACTTTACTAGATATGGTGCGATCTATGATGTCTCTTACTGATTTACCGCTATCGTTTTGGGGATATGCTCTAGAGACGGCCGCATTCACGTTAAATAGGTGTAACACCCTCGATGCGACTATAGCTCCCACGTGTCGAGGCACGACTTAGAGACATAATCGCATTGAAGGCATATGTCGCAAGTTAGGCAATCTTCACAACATCCCATGTAATATGAATAATAAAGGGGAGATAACATAGTTGGCTTACACTCGCCACGTCACATCAAAGTACATAAATAATATCCATCATCCAAAACACTCATGGCCCGACTACGGTGCTAAAATAGAAGAAACCCAACATGCGACAACGGTCCCAATCACCCCCAACTGGGCACCACTACTGATCATCGGGAAAGGAAACGTAGTATCGTTGAGAGTCTTCGTCGAACTCCCACTTGAGCTCACACGCGTCTCCTGGAGCGGAATCACCTGGACCTGCATCTGGAGTTATAGTATCTGTGAGCCACAGGGACTCAGCAATCTCGCACCCTCACGATCAAGACTATTTAAGCTTATAGGAAGGGTAAGGCGAATATATGTGGATCTGCAGCAAGCGACTAGCATATGTGGTGGCTATCTTATTCGCAAAAGAGAGCGAGAAGAGGAGGCAAGCGCGAGCGTGAAAAACTAGAGGAACAACCTGCGCAAGCATTACTCCAACACCGTGTCCACTTCCCGGACTCCGTCGAGAAGAGGCCATCACGGTAACACACTCAGTTGATTCATTTTAATTAATTAAGGTTCAAGTTATCTACAACTGGACATTAACAAATTCCCATTTGCCCATAACCGCGGGCACGGCTTTTGAAAGTTCAATCCCTGCAGGGGAGTCCCAACTTAGCCCATGACAAGCTCTCACGGTCAACGAAGGAATAGACCTCCTCCCAAGACGTTCCGATCAGACTCGGTATCTCGGTAACTCAAGACAGTTCGACAGGTTAAAACAAGACCAGCAACACCGCCCGAATGTGTGCCGACAAATCCCGATAGGAGCTGCACATATCTCTTTCAGGGCACACTCAGATGAGACATCCTACGAGTAAAACCAACCCTCAAGTTGCCCCGAGGTGGCCCCGCAGTCTACTCGGTCGGACCAACACTCAGAGGAGCACTGGCCCAGGGGGGGGGTTAAAATAAGATGACACTCGGGCTCCGGTAACCCAAGGGAAAAAGAGGCTAGGTGGCGAATGGTAAAACCAATGTTGGGCATTGCTGGAAAAGCTTTAATCAAGGCGAACTATCAAGGGGTTCCCATTATAACCCAACCGCGTAAGGAACGCAAAATTCGGGAACATAACACCGATATGACGGAAACTAGGGCGGCAAGAGTGGAACAAAACACTAGGCGAGAGGCCGAGCCTTGCAGTTACGGTTTGGAAATGGCAAGCGTTTTAAGAATGACACCGGTCTGCGATTTACAGCAAGTAGGCATCTAAGTGCAACGAAACGAACATGCTAAACCACCAAACATGACAACAAAATATATGGCAGGGATGCACACAAGATGCTTAACAAAAGTCTAGCACTGAGCTACGGCCAATTCATCCATTAAGAGGTTCAAACAAGCATGGCAAAAACGCAAATGCAAAACAGATCTCAGACTTAGTGAAAATAACACTTGTCTGAAATTTCAGATCACGAAGCCCTCTTCGGAGCAGCAAAACAACATGATACATGACCTGATTAAGACAAGTAAGAACATGGCATGGAGCTACTCAACAAGCTCAAAAAAAGACCCAAAGTGACCTGGGGCCAAAAGGGTTCACAAAATATACTAGGCACACGAACATAGCTAAAACACAATCAGTTTTCAGACTTAGTGAAAACTGAGACATGCTGAAACATAACTTCACGAAGGCATGTAAACGAGCTCGATGCACTCACTACGGTGCAATTAATAGCAAGGCAAGAATACACCCATTAAGAAGGCACAAAATTCTAGCTAGACATGGCAAGAACAATGGCATAGCATGCACGGATCAACTACAATAACACCGGCAAAATCGCAAACGAGTTGACGATCTGCCCAGATTCACCATGAAGCAAAAGTAGAGCTCGATTGACTCAAGCTAGGGTGCTCCATAATTGCAAGTAAAGACATGGATGGATAGAGCATAACAAGATTAACAAAACTCCTTTACTGATCATCCTCAAAAGAGGCACGGATCACTAGGAAGCAAGCTGAACATATGGCATCATGAACTAAATAATCCCAGACACTAAGTCCCTGAAAACAGATTTACCGGGTGCCTCACTTTGCAAGCTTGCACAAGTCACCACACACATCCTAAAAATGCATGGGTTGCACCTCTGGAAAGATAACAAAATCCTTAACAAAACATATGAAGGAGTCACAGGCATATCATGCACACAACAATCATGGCAAAAATGACAAAAGTCTAAGATGAACTAGCAGATCTGACAAATAACTCACGAAGCCTCCTTCTAACAGCATTTCGGGCAGCAAGATGAGCTCAAATGAAAATGATGCAATGGAATGAAATGATGTACTCGTCGAGGGGAACATTTTGATATACTATATGTCCAAATCGAAGCTACGGATGCGGAGATATCACCGGTCAAAATTGCATAAAAATTAGGGTTCGGAGGAGAAAGTCAACCCTCAAAATTCCAGATCTCAGATATGAAATTACTGTTCACCGAGCGCGCCGTTCGAGGTTCGTCGGCCGGTGATGGCGGTGGTGGCCGGAGAAGGAGGGAGCTCGCCGGGGGGAGGAGAGGCCGGGGTGGCCGGGGACTTGGCCGTCGTGGAGGAGGCGGCGGCGGCCGGCGGGACCTTGGGCGGCGCGGGTGTGCGGGCACCGGCGAGGTGCGCGGCCCGGGGCGGCGATGGCCGAGTGCGGCGGCGGGGCGTCGGCGACGTGGAAGAAGGGCGGCGCGGGGAGGTCGTCCTCGGGCGCGGGCGGCGCGGGAGGAAGGAGGCGGCGGCCCGGGCGTGGGAGGAGAGGGCCGGCCTTGGGCCCTCGCGGGCCGGCGGCGGTGGGAGGTGGCGCTGCCACGTGGGGGCGGTGGTAGGCTGAGGCGAGCGGCGGACGTGTCCGGCGCTGTCGGATCTGAGATTTTAGGGTCAGGGGGGAGAATGAACCGCGAATTTTGGAGGGGGGTGTATATATAGGCATAGGGGGAGCTAGGAGAGTCCAAATGAGGTGCGGTTTTTGGCCACGCGATCATGATCGAACGCTCTGGGAGATGGAGCAGAGTTTGGTGGGTTTTGGGCCAAATTGGAGGGGTGTTGGGCTGCAACACACACGAGGCCTTTTCGGTCCCTTGGTTAACCGTTGGAGTATCAAACGAAGTCCAAATGGCACGAAACTTGCCAGGCGGTCTACCGGTAGTAAACCAAGGCCGTATGACAAGTCTCGGTCCAATCCGGAAATGTTTAATCCCCACACACGAAAGAAAGCTAGAAATGACCACCGGAGGAGAACGAAGCGCCGGAATGCAAAACGGACAACGGGGAAAATGCTCGAATGCATGAGATGAACACGTATGCAAATGCAATGCACATGATGACATGATATGAGATGCATGACAAAGAAAACAACACACGGAGACAAAGACCCGAACCCGCGAAATAAATATAACTTAACGCCGGAAACGGCAAGAGTTGTTGTACAAATTGGGAAAGTTATATCCGGGGCGTTACAATAGGGCACCATCAAAATCCGTTGAGACGATGCCATATGAACTTTGGTTTGGCAAGAAACCAAAGTTGTTGTTTATGAAAGTTTGGGGCTGCGATGCTTATGTGAAAAAACATCAACCTGATAAGCTCGAACCCAAATCGGAGAAATGTGTCTTCATAGGATATCCAAAGGAAACTATTGGATACACCTTCTATCACAGATCCGAAGGTAAGACTTTTGTTGCTAAATTCGGAAACTTTCTAGAGAAGGAGTTTCTCTTGAAAGAAGTGAGTGGGAGGAAAGTAGAACTTGACGAGGTAACTGTACCTGCTCCCTTATTGGAAAATAGTACATCACAGAAACCATTTTCTGTGACACCTACACCAATTAGTGAGGAAGCTAATGATAATGATCATGAAGCTTCAGAACAAGATACTACTGAACCTCGTAGATCAACCAGAGTAAGATCCGCGCCAGAGTGGTACGGTAATCCTGTTCTGGAAGTCATGCTACTAGATCATGATGAACCTACGAACTATGAAGAAGCGATGGTGAGCCCAGATTCTGCAAAATGGCTTGAAGCCATGAAATCTGAGATGGGATCCATGTATGAGAACAAAGTATGGACTTTGGTTGACTTGCCCAATGATCGGCAAGCAATTGAGAATAAATGGATCTTCAAGAAGAAGACTGACGCTGACGGTAATATTACTGTCTACAAAGCTCGACTTGTCGCAAAAGCTTTTCGGCAAGTTTAAGGGATTGACTACGATGAGACCTTCACACCCATAGCGATGCTTAAGTCTGTCCGAATCATGTTAGCAATTGCCGCATTTTATGATTATGAAATTTGGCAAATGGATGTCAAAACTGCATTCCTGAATGGATTTCTGCAAGAAGAGTTGTATATGATGCAGCCGGAAGGTTTTGTCGATCCAAAGGGAGCTAACAAAGTGTGCAAGCTTCAGCGATCCATTTATGGACTGGTGCAAGCCTCTCGGAGTTGTGCAGACTTTTGGAGAAGCATGTATTTACAAGAAAGTGAGTGGGAGCTCTGTAGCATTTCTGATATTATATGTAGATGACATATTACTAATCAGAAATGATATAGAATTTCTGGATAGCATAAAAGGATACTTGAATAAGAGTTTTTCAATGAAAGACCTCGGTGAAGCTGCTTACATATTAGGCATTAAGATCTATAGAGATAGATCAAGATGCTTAATTGGACTTTCACAAAGCACATACCTTGACAAAGTTTTGAAGAAGTTCAAAATGGATCAAGCAAAGAAAGGATTCTTGCCTGTGTTACAAGGTGTGAAATTGAGTAAGACTCAATCCCCGACCAATGCAGAAGATAGAGAGAAAATGAAAGATGTTCCCTATGCTTCAGCCATAGGCTCTATCATGTATGCAATGCTGTGTACCAGACCTGATGTGTGTCTTGCTATAAGTCTAGCAGGGAGGTACCAAAGTAATCCAGGAGTGGATCACTGGACAGCGGTCAAGAACATCCTGAAATACCTGAAAAGGACTAAGGATATGTTTCTCATATATGGAGGTGACAAAGAGCTCATCGTAAATGGTTACGTTGATGCAAGCTTTGACACTGATCCGGATGATTCTAAATCGCAAACCGGATACGTGTTTACATTAAACGGTGGGGTTGTCAGTTGGTGCAGTTCTAAACAAAGCGTTGTGGCGGGATCTACATGTGAAGCGGAGTACATAGCTGCTTCGGAAGCAGCAAACGAAGGAGTATGGATGAAGGAGTTCATATCCGATCTAGGTGTCATACCTAGTGCATCGGGTCCAATGAAAATCTTTTGTGACAATACTGGTGCAATTGCCTTGGCAAAGGAATCCAGATTTCACAAGAGAACCAAGCACATCAAGAGATGCTTCAATTCCATCCAGAATCTAGTCCAGGTGGGAGACATAGAGATTTGCAAGATACATACGGATCTAAATATAGCAGACCCGTTGACTAAGCCGCTTCCACGAGCAAAACATGATCAGCACCAAAGCTCCATGGGTGTTAGAATCATTACTGTGTAATCTAGATTATTGACTCTAGTGCAAGTGGGAGACTGAAGGAAATATGCCTAGAGGCAATAATAATGTTATTATTTTATTTCCTTATATCATGATAAATGTTTATTATTCATGCTAGAATTGTATTATCCGGAAACATAATACTTGTGTGAATACATAGACAAACCAAACGTCACTAGTATGCCTCTACTTGACTAGCTCGTTAATCGAAGATGGTTATGTTTCCTAACCATAGACATGTGTTGTCATTTGATTAATGGGATCACATCATTAGGAGAATGATATGATTGACATGACCCATTCCATTAGCTTAGCACCCGATCGTTTACTATGTTGCTATTGCTTTCTTCATGACTTATACATGTTCATATGACTTTGAGATTATGCAACTCCCGTTTGCCGGAGGAACACTTTGTGTGCTACCAAACGTCACAACCTAACTGGGTGATTATAAAGGAGCTCTACAGGTGTCTCCAAAGGTACATGTTGGGTTGGCGTATTTCGAGATTAGGATTTGTCACTCCGATTGTCGGAGAGGTATCTCTGGGCCCTCTCGGTAATGCACATCACATAAGCCTTGCAAGCATTACAATTAATGAGTTAGTTGCAAGATGATGTATTACGAAACGAGTAAAGAGACTTGCCGGTAACGAGATTGAACTAGGTATTGAGATACCTACGATCGAATCTCGGGCAAGTAACATACCGATGACAAAGGGAACAACGTATGTTGTTATGCGGTCTGACCGATAAAGATCTTCGTAGAATATGTGGGAGACAATATGAGCATCCAGGTTCCGCTATTGGTTATTGATCGGAGACGTGTCTCGATCATGTCTACACGCTTAAGGTCTGCACGCTTAAGGTTTTGATGACAGTTATATTATGAGTTTATGCATTTTGATGTACCGAAGTTTGTTCGGAGTCCCGGATGTGATCACGGACATGACGAGGAGTCTCGAAATGGTCGAGACATAAAGATTGATATATTGGAAGCCTATATTTGGATATCGGAAGTGTTCCGAGTGAAATCGGGATTTTACCGGAGTACCGGGAGGTTACCAGAACCCCCCGGGAGGTATATGGGCCTTAGTGGGCTTTAGTGGAAGAGAGGAGAGGTGGCCAGGGCTGGGCCGCGCGCCCCTCCCCCCTAGTCCGAATAGGACAAGGAGAGGGGGCGGCGCCCCCCCCCCCCTTCCTTCTCTCTCTCCTCTTTCCCCCTCCCGAATCCTATTCCAACTAGGAAAGGGGGGAATCCTACTCCCGGTGGGAGTAGGACTCCTCCTGGCGCGCCCTCCTCCTGGCCGGCCGCACCTCCCTGCTCCTTTATATACGGGCAGGGGGCACCCCTAGACACACAAGTTGATCCATGTGATCATATTCTTAGCCGTGTGCGGTGCCCCCTTCCACCATAATCCTCGATAATATTGTAGCGGTGCTTAGGCGAAGCCCTGCGACGGTAGTACATCAAGATCGTCACCACGCCGTCGTGCTGACGGAACTCTTCCCCGACACTTTGCTGGATCGGAGTCCGGGGATCGTCATCGAGCTGAACGTGTGCTAGAAAACTCGGAGGTGCCGTAGTTTCGCGGTGCTTGATCGGTCGGGCCGTGAAGATCTACGACTACATCAACCGCGTTGTGCTAACGCTTCCGTTGTCGATCTACAAGGGTACGTAGATCACACTCTCCCCTCTCGTTGCTATGCATCACAATGATCTTGCGTGTGTGTAGGAAATTTTTTGAAATTACTACGTTCCCCAACAAAACTTCAACTTCACCTGCAACTAGCAACACTATAAGAAGGGCTAAGCAAAAGCGGTAACATAGCTAGACAACAGTTTGCTGGGAAGGTGGGTTAGAGGCTTGACATGGCAATATGGGAGGCATGATATAACAAGTGGTAGGTGGCACGACATAGAGGTAGAGCGAACAACTAGCAAACAAAGATAGAAGTGATTTTGAGGGTATGGTCATCTTGCCTGAAATCCCGCAAGGAAGAAGAACGAGTCCATGAAGAAGACAAACGTACATAGTCGAACGGATCCTCACAAACGCGACGTTACTGGAACTAACAAGAAGAAGCAACACCGGAAAAGAGCAAACAACATGGTAAACACACAAGCATAACCATGGCATGATGCACAAACAAGTATGATGCATGTCCGGTTTAAATATGCATGGCATGGCAAAGTGCACAAACAATACTACAAGTTAAGCGGAGCTCAATATGCAACGAGTTGCATATTGACGAAACACCACATACATTTATGTAGTTCTCTCCCGTTATGTACCCAACAATATTAAATGTTGTTAAACATGGAAAGAGGTGAAGCATAAGTAAAATAACTATTTAGGCAAGTTTAAATGAGTCCGAAAACAACAAACAATAATTCTGGAAAATCCTCAAATGCAAGTTTTAGAGTTGGTACTGTTCTGTCCTAAAGCATATTTTATTGTTGTTAAACAAGAGAACAAAGTTCACCATGTTAATATATGCATTTTTCTACCCCATTTACATATAAAGTTTATTTAATTTGAAGTTACGGTTATTTAGTTATGAAATAAAACATTTTAGCATGGCATTTGAGGAAAATAATACAAACAGTAATTTAAACAAGTTTAACATGGATGACAGAGGCATATTATGAATCTAGATGAAATTCTAAGAATTTTTCATATATGACATGTTTCATTTTGGTGCATGCACATTTAGTTATTAGCAATGCAAAATAAAGGCATTTTTGTAAATATGCAGTGCATTGGAAATTAACCAAAACCACAGGCGGAAAAAATAAAACATGCACGGGCCCGAAGCATCACGCTGCAGCGGCCTAGATGAGGAATCAGCCCAAGCGGCTGTGGGTATGCAAAATAAAGGCATTTCTGTAAATATGCAGTGCATTGGAAATTAACCAAAACCACAGGCGGAAAAAATAAAACATGCACGGGCCCGAAGCATCACGCTACAGCGGCCCAGATGAGGAATCAGCCCAAGCGGCTGTGGGTATGCAAAATAGCAGGAAAACAGAGCCAGAAAAAGGCATTTCTGTAAATATGCAGTGCATTGGAAATTAACCAAAACCACAGGCGGAAAAAATAAAACATGCACGGGCCCGAAGCATCACGCTGCAGCGGCCTAGATGAGGAATCAGCCCAAGCGGCTGTGGGTATGCAAAATAAAGGCATTTCTGTAAATATGCAGTGCATTGGAAATTAACCAAAACCACATGCAGAAAAAATAAAACATGCACGGGCCCGAAGCATCACGCTACAGCGGCCCAGATGAGGAATCAGCCCAAGCGGCTATGGGTATGCAAAATAGCAGGAAAACATAGCCAGAAAAAGGGGGCGGCTGGGACTTGAACCCACGACCTCCTTGATAGAGGAGCAGAGTGTTGACCACTGCGCTGTTGCTGTATGTTTGTCCAAAACAAGGGCGTGGCTCAACTTTAACAAAACCAGAGGCCAGGCCTTCTTCTTCATGGATCAGAGAGGAACTGGGTGACGACGCCGGCGAGCAAGACGGCGACCGTCGCGACCACAGGCCAACGGCAGGGGTGCGGAAATAGGTGGGGGGTGTGGTGTGTGACGTGCGGAGTGAGGCGAAGGCAGAGACCTCGAGCTTGAGCGTGCGTGTGCAAAGCTGCGGTTGCGGGAACCCGAAGAGGAGCTAGTGCTTGACTCGGGCCGTCCCGGTGCTGCCGAACTGAGGCAAGGGCGAGCAGGATTGCAGGCATGTGGGTGCGCGTGCATGCGAGGAATCTGGCAAGGACGCGGGCATAGCATGGAGTGCGTGGACGCACCTACGGACAGAGAGCGAGGTGCTCTGTTTCATCCGCATGGCGAGAGCGTGGTGACTGGTCTTCGGGCATGAGAAGCATGCTGCTACAGCGAGGAAACAGACAGGGTACGAGGCTTGGAGGAGCGACTGCTCACCATGGGGGTGCTGGCGGCGATAGATCGGATGGAGAGACGGCGAGGGGGCTCGCTGAACTTGGCGTTTCACTGATCCGTGAAGGAGACAAAGTAGAGGAAGAAGGGGACGTCATGGATGGAGTCCTCGGGCTCGGATCGGCGTCAGAATGGACTCGGGGAGGCTTTGCGGTGCGCGAGATCGACGGAGGGGAGGCCGACGACACTCCTACGGCGGTAAGGAGCTCTTGCTCAGGCCGGCCATGGTGGCTGGGAGCAGCGAACAAGCACGAGACGGGGATCTGTGGAGAGTCGGCGGCGCGTAGGGAGGTGAGGAGGAGAGGGAGAAACCCTAGGGCGCGGTCTCGGAGTGCTTTATAGAAGGGTATGCAGAGTGAGGGCTCGGCCACGGTGGCCATGTGATCGTGCCCCTGCCGGTTTTACTATGAGAGAGAGAGGGGGGCCGAGGAGGACGAAGGAGAGGAGGATGGGTCGCTGGCAAGCGGGCCCTACATGGGCATCCACGTGGTTTTACCATGGGAGAGAGCGAGGGGCTGCGCTGCGGCTGCGGTTGGATCTGCTGGTGGGCCGGCCTGGTAGGAGGAGGCCCAGCTAGGCTGCTGCTACTGTCCTCTGATGTTTTCTTTATCAAAATAATTCCTTCAAAAAGGAAACAAGGATAGAAATGTGCAGGGGGTTAGGAGAGGGGTATGTCCAAGATGAAAATATTTCTGCTCTCCAGGAAATATGGAGGATTTTATAAAATTAGTTTGGGAAATTTTAGAGGTATAAAAATAATACAAGTTTGAATAAAATTCAAACCTGGGCCATTTTTTAACCCAACCAAACACATCCAATTGAGCTGAAATTTAATAGAGTAGGTACTGACATGGTGTAGGATTTATAGGAAAAGAACGAACATTTTCCTGGACAGGAAAATATCACATGAAAAATTAATTGGGATAAAGAAGAAAGGGGCAGTTTGAATGGGTTTTGCATTTGACCATGGCTTGGTTTGGGTGTTGAGGTGAATTGGGACCAGGAAAACAAACTTGTGAAAGAGGGGAGAGGGAATGCACGCAATATCACATGAACATAGAAATGCAACCACAAGACGACCATGATGCAATACAATGAAATGGCAAGAGGCACAATGAAACATATAACAAAGCAAGATGATCATGGCAACAACAAGAATGACCAAGAGCAATATGATAAGACATAGGCATGGCAATACAATATAACCAATGAAGAACATGATGCAAAAAGAAAAATGACAATGGCACTCATCAATCATGGCAACAAATAGTTGAAACACACAACAACAACAAAATAAAAGGAAGGCATATGGAGCATCGGTCTTGGGGCATCACAGCGGCCCCGATCATAGCTCTGGCCTTAGATCTGGAGCAAACCACCAGGTCCAAAGATGGGAGTTTGGAGCCCACCGGACTCTCTGCCGTGTACCGCATTATTGAGGATCTGGCGATTGTGTCCCCGACGAATTCGAGATTAGACCAGATTCCCCCTACCATTGAAAGGTCGGACTCGCCCCCGGATTCCAAATATGAGCTCTCGAAGTCCGTGCCAAGCAAGCATGGCCAGGAGGCGTTTACCCCGGCCAGCCCCGCGGACTCTCGTTTCCCCATCCAGACCTTGCTCTTAAACAAGGCCCTGGACTTAACGCGACCCCTCGCCATTATAGAGGAATCACTTTCGAAGTACGCCCAGCCCAGACTAGGGGCTGAGGGCGGGGAATTTTACGTCACCACCCACTTCCTAGCCACTGTTGAAGATTTAACCGATATGCTGGACTACGCCTCCGAAGACATCGACGACATGGATGACGATGCCGGAGACGAACAAGGCCAAGACCCGCCGATTATCGAACGTTGGACGGCCACCTCCACATACGACATATACATGGTGGACACACCCGAAGAGTATGATGATGCAAACAGGAAAGATCCGGTGGAGGACAAACCTGATGAGGCACCACCGAAACATCCATGCCAGCGACGCCGCTCAAAATCGCGTCGTGGCAAAGACAGTAATACCGGCACCGGAGACGATAACACTCTGTACGGTGCCGAGGAGTCCAAATCCCCCGCCGAGCCCACATCCGAGCAAGACGATGTGGGAAAAGGGCAAGTCAATCACGATGATCCGGTCAGGATCGGGGACTCGGAAGACAGTAATTATCTACCATTCTCCAAAGACGATGTGAGCCTCGGCGACGAAGACTTCATCGTGCCAGAGGAACCACTCGAGTAGGAGTGCTTTGAGCGCCAGCTAATCGACATTGCTAGAAGTCTAAAAAAGTAGCAGCGGCGGCTCCAAGCCGAACATGATACACTCAACGACAGGTGGACCCAAGCCAAGTCCTAGCCGCCGAAGAGTATGGCCTTCAACGCCCAGTAAAGAGTTGTCCTAAGCGTCGTCTACTACCACAATTTGACGATGAAGCCCTCGAGCCCATACCATTAAGACATGATCATGCTGATGAACCAGACCGGCCACCACGCAGGCGAGATAAAGCGGCCACCTACACCGAACACCAACCCGCACTACCTCGCCGTAGAGGCAGAGAGACAGCGGCTCCAGGGTACACCTACGACCTTCGTCAAGACCTGAATAATAGAGAAGGCAAAACAAGATCAATCTACCGATCAAGGGGGCACGCCCCAACACGGGAAGACGAGCGTCAAGCTTGGCCTGACAGGCATAACCTCACTAGGCCCGAAAACCGCATACGGACTTCATCCGAATTGCGTCGTGACGTTGCCCGATACAGAGGCGCCGCACACCCCTTATGCTTCACCGATGAGGTAATGGAGCACCAGTTCCCAGAAGGGTTTAAACCCCTGAACATTGAATCATATGATGGAATGACGGATCCCACAGTATGGATTGAATACTTCCTTCTCCATATCCACATGGCCCACAATGATGATCTCCATGCCATCAAGTACCTTCCCCTAAAAATCAAGGGACCAACATGTCACTGGTTAAACAGCCTACCAGAAAACTCTATTGGTAGCTGGGAAGATTTGGAAGATGCCTTCAGAGACAACTTCCAAGGTACCTATGTTCTGCCTCCAGATGTCGATGACCTTATTCACATTGTCCAGCAACCTGGAGAGTCAGCCCAGAAACTCTGGACCAGGTTCTTAATTAAAAAGAACCAAATTGTCGATTGTTAGGACGCCGAAGCCCTCGCGGCCTTTGAACACAGCGTCCTGAAGGAAATATGCCCTAGAGGCAATAATAAAGTTGTTATTTATATTTCCCTATATCATGATAAATGTTTATTATTCATGCTAGAATTGTATTAACCAGAAACTTAGTACATGTGTGAATACATTGACAAACAGAGTGTCACTAGTATGCCTCTACTTGACTAGCTCGTTGAATCAACGATGGTTATGTTTCCTGACCATAGACATGAGTTGTCATTTGATTAATGGGATCACATCATTAGATAATGATGTGATTGACTTGACCCATCCGTTAGCTTAACACGATGATAGCTTAGTTTGTTGCTATTGCTTTCTCCATAACTTATACATGTTCCTATGACTATGAGATCATGCAACTCCCGAATACCGGAGGAACACTTAGTGTGCTATCAAACGTCACAACGTAACTGGGTGACTATAAAGATGCTCTACAGGTGTCTCCGATGGTGTTTGTTGAATTGGCATAGATCAAGATTAGGATTTGTCACTCTGAGTATCGGAGAGGTATCTCTGGGCCCTCTCGGTACTGCACATCACTACAAGCCTTGCAAGCAATGTGACTAATGAGTTAGTTGAGGGATAATGCATTACGGAACAAGCAAAGAGACTTGCCGGTTACGAGATTGAACTAGGTATTGAGATACCGACGATCGAATCTCGGGCAAGTAACATACCGATGACAAAGGGAACAACGTATGTTGTTGTGCTATTTGACCGATAAAGATCTTCGTAGAATATGTAGGAACCAATATGAGCATCCAGGTTCCGCTATTGGTTATTGACCGAAGATGAGTCTCGGTCATGTCTACATAGTTCTCGAACCCGAAGGGTCCGCACGCTTAACATTCGGTGACGATCGGTATTATGAGTTGATGTGTTTTGATGTACCAAAGGTAGTTCGGAGTCCCGGATATAATCACGGACATGACGAGGAGTCTTGAAATGGTCGATACATAATGATCGATATATTGGAAGCCTATGTTTGGACATCGGAATGGTTCCGGATGAGTTCGGGCATTTTCCGGAGTACCGGGAGGTTACCAGAACCCCCTGAGGAGTATATGGGCCTTATTGGGCCTTAGTGGAATAGAGGTGAGGAAGGGAAAAGGTGGGAGGCGCGCCCCCTAGCCCAATCCGAATTGGGTTGGGCCCCCCCCATTCCTTTCCCAGACCGACATTACACGTACGCTTACGCGAGACTGGTTCTACCGACGTGCTTCACACACAGGTGGCTAGTGGGTGTCAGTTTCTCCAACTTTAGTTGAATCAGATTCAATGAACAGGGTTCTTTCTGAATATAAAAAAGAAATCACTATACCGCGTTGTGGTTTTTGATGCATAGGTAAGAATGGTTCTTGCTCAGCCCGTAGCAGCCACATAAAACTTGTAACAACACAGTAGAGGACGTCTAACTTGTTTTTGCAGGGCATGTTGTGATGTGATATGGTCAAGACATGATGCTAAATTTTATTGTATGAGATGATCATGTTTTGTAACACAGTTATCGGCAACTGGCAGGAGCCATATGGTTGTCGCTTTCTTGTATGAAATGCAATCGGCATGTAATTGCTTTACTTTATCACTAAGCGGTAGCGATAGTCGTAGAAGCAATAGTTGGCGAGACGACAACGATGCTTCGATGAAGATCAAGGTGTCAAGCCGGTGACGATGGTGATCATGATGGTGCTTTGGAGATGGAGATCAAAGGCACAAGATGATGATGGCCATATCATATCACTTATATTGATTGCATGTGATGTTTATCCTTTATGCATCTTATTTGCTTAGTTTGGTGGTAGCATTATAAGATGATTTCTCACTAAATTTCAAGGTACAAGTGTTCTCCTTGAGTATGCATTGTTGCTATAGTTCGTCGTGCTGAGACACCACGTGATGATCGGGTGTGATAAGCTCTACGTTCACATACAACGGTTGCAAGCCAGTTTTGCTCATGCAGAATACTCGGGTTAAACTTGACGAGCCTAGCATATGCAGATATGGCCTCGGAACATTGAGACCGAAAGGTCGAGCGTGAATCATATAGTAGATATGATCAACATAGTGATGTTCACCGTTCAAAACTACTCCATCTCACATGATGATCAGACATGGTTTAGTTGACATGGATCACGTGATCACTTAGATGATTAGAGAGATGTCTATCTAAGTGGGAGTTCTTAAGTAATTTTATTAATTGAACTTTAATTTATCATGAACTTAGTACCTGATAGTATTTTGCATGTCTATGTTGTTGTAGATAGATGGCCCGTGTTGTTGTTCCGTTGAATTTTAATGCGTTCCTAGAGAAAGCTAGGTTGGAAGATGATGGTAGCAACTACACGGACTAGGTCCATAACTTGAGGATTATCCTCATTGCTGCACAGAAGAATTACGTCCTGGAAGCACCACTAGGTGACAAACCCACTGCATGAGCAATGCGAGATGTTGTGAACACCTGGAAGAGCAAAGATGATGACTACTCGATAGTTCAGCGTGCCATGCTTTACGGCTTAGAACCGGGACATCAACGACGTTTTGAACGTCATGGAGCATATGAGATGTTCCAGGAGTTGAAGTTAATATTTCAAGCAAATGCCCGGATTGAGATATATGAAGTCTCCAATAAGTTCTACAGCTGCAAAATGGAGGAGAATAGTTCTGTCAGTGAACATATACTCAGAATGTCTGGGTACCACAACCAGTTGACTCAGCTGGGAGTTAATCTTCCCGATGATAGTGTCATTGACAGAGTTCTTCAATCACTTCCACCAAGCTACAAGAGCTTTGTGATGAACTATAATATGCAAGGGATGGATAAGACTATTCCCAAGCTCTTCGCAATGCTAAAAGCTACGGAGGTAGAAATCAAGAAGGAGCATCAAGTGTTGATGGTCAACAATACCACTAGTTTCAACAAAAAGGGTAAAGGGAAGAAGGAGAACTTCGAGAAGAACATCAAGCCAATTGCTGCTCAAGTGAAGAAACCCAAGTGTGGATCTAAGCCTGAAACTGAGTGCTTCTGCTGCAAAGGGACTGGTCACTAGAAGCGGAACCGCCCCAAATATTTGGCGGAGAAGAAGGATGGCAAAGTGAAAGGTATATTTGATATACATGTTATTGATGTGTACCTTACTAATGCTTGCAGTAGCACTTGGGTATTTGATGCTGGTTCTATTGCTAATATTTGCAACCCGAAACAGGGGCTATGGATTAAGCGAAGATTGGCTAAGGATGAGGTGGCGATGTGCGTGGGAAATGGTTCCAAAGTCGATGTGATCGCTGTCGGCACACTACCTCTACATCTACCTTCGGGATTAGTTTTAGACCTAAATAATTGTTATTTGGTGCCAGCGTTGAGCATGAACATTATATCTGGATCTTGTTTGATGCGAGACGATTATTCATTTAAACCAGAGAATAATGGTTGTTCTATTTATATGAGTAATATATTTTATGATCATGCACCCTTGATGAGTGGTCTATTGTCACTAAATCTTGATAGTAGTGATACACATGTTCATAATATTGATGCCAAAAGATGCAGAGTTGATAATGATAGTGCAACTTATTTTAGCACTGCCCTTTGGGTCATATTGCTGTAAAGCGCATGAAGAAACTCCATTCTGATGGACTTTTGGAATCACTTGATTATGAATCACTTGGTACTTACGAACCATGCCTCATGGACAAGATGACTACAACTCCATTCTCTGAAACAATGGAGCGAGCAACAGAGTTATTGGAAATCATACATACTGATGTATGTGGTCCAATGAACATTGAGGCTCGCGGTGGATATCATTATTTTCTTACCTTCACAGATGATTTGAGCAGATATGGGTATATCTACTTGATGAAACATAAGTCTGAAACATTTGAAAAGTTCAAAGAATTTCAGAGTGAAGTGGAAAATCATCGTAACAAGAAAATCAAGTTTCTACGATCTGATCGTGGAGGTGAATACTTGAGTTATGAGTTTGGTCTTCATTTGAAACAATGTAGAATAGTTTCGCAACTCACACCACCTGGAACACCACAATGTAATGGTGTGTCCGAACGTCGTACCCGCACTTTATTAATATGGTGTGATCTATGATGTCTCTCACTGATTTATCGCCATCGTTTTGGGGTTATGCTTTAAGACGGCTACATTCACGTTAAATAGGGCACCATCAAAATCCGTTGAGACAGCACCATATGAACTGTGGTTTGGCAAGAAACCCAAGTTGTCGTTTCTTAAAGTTTGGGGCTGCGATGCTTATGTGAAAAAGCTTCAACCTGATAAGCTCGAACCCAAATCGGAGAAATGTGTCTTCATAGGATACCCAATGGAGACTATTGGGTACACCTTCTATCACAGATCCGAAGGCAAGATATTCATTGCTAAGAATGGATCCTTTCTAGAGAAGGTGTTTCTCTCGAAAGAAGTGAGTGGGAGGAAAGTAGAACTTGATGAGGTAAGAGTACCTTCTCCCTTATTGGAAAGTAGTTCATCACTAAAATCAGTTCCAATGATTCCTACACCAGTAAGTGAGGAAGCTAATGATGATGATCATGAAGCTTCTGATCAAGTTACTACCGAACCTCGTAGGTCAACCAGAGTACAATCCGCACTAGAGTGGTACGGTAATCCTGTTCTGGAGGTCATGTTACTTGACCATGACGAACCTACGAACTATGAGGAAGCGATGATGAGCCCAGATTCCGCAAAATGGCTTGAGGCCATGAAATCTGAGATGGGATCCATGTATGAGAACAAAGTGTGGACTTTGGTTGACTTGCCCAATGATCGGCATGCCATAGAGAATAAATGGATCTTCAAGAAGAAGACTGACGCTGACGGTAATGTTACTGTCTACAAAGATCGACTTGTTGCAAAAGGTTTTCGACAAGTTCAAGGAGTTGACTACGATGAGACCTTCTCAACCATAGCGATGCTTAAGTCCGTCCGAATCATGTTAGCAATTGCCGCATTTTATGGTTATGAAATTTGGCAAATGGATGTCAAAACTGCATTCCTTAATGGATATCCTAAAGAAGAGTTGTATATGATGCAACCAGAAGGTTTTGTCGACCCAAAAGGTGCTAACAAAGAGTGCAAGCTCCAGCGATCCATTTATGGACTAGTGCAAGCCTCTCGGAGTTGGAATATACGCTTTGATAGTGTGATCAAAGCATATGGTTTTATACAGACTTTTGGAGAAGCCTGTATTTACAATAAAGTGAGTGGGAGCTCTGTAGCATTTCCGATATTATATGTAGATGACATATTGTTGATCGGAAATGATACTGAATTTCTGAATAGCATAAAAGGATACTTGAATAAGAATTTTTCAATGAAAGACCTCGGTGAAGCTACTTATATATTGGGCATCAAGATCTATAGAGATAGATCAAGACGCTTAATTGGACTTTCACAAAGCACATACCTTGATAAAGTTTTGAAGAAGTACAAAATGGATCAAGCAAAGAAAGGGTTCTTGCCTGTGTTATAAGGTGTGAAGTTGAGTCAGACTCAATGCCCGGCCACTGCAGAAGATAGAGAGAAAATGAAAGTCATTCCCTATGCTTCAGCCATAGGTTCTATCATGTATGCAATGATGTGTAAAAGACCTGATGTGTGCCTTGCTATTAGTTTAGTAGGGAGGTACCAAAGTAATCCAGGAGTGGATCACTAGACAGCGGTCAAAAACATCCTGAAATACCTGAAAAGCACTAAGGATATGTTTCTCGTTTATGGAGGTGACAAAGAGCTCATCGTAAACAGTTATGTCGATGCAAGCTTTGACACTGATCCGGATGACTCTAAGTCACAAACGGATACGTATTTTTCTTAAATGGTGGAGCTGTCAGTTGGTGCAGTTCCAAGCGGAGCGTCGTGGCGGGATCTACGTGTGAAGCGGAGTACATAGCTGCTTCGGAAGTAGCAAATCAAGGAGTCTGGATGAAGGAGTTCATATCCGATCTAGGTGTAATACCTAGTGCATCGGGTCCAATAAAAATCTTTTATGACAATACTGGTGCAATTGCCTTGGCATAGGAATCTATATTTCACAAGAGAACCAAGCACATCAAGAGACGCTTCAATTCCATCCGCGATCAAGTCAAGGAGGGAGACATAGAGATTTGCAAGATACATACGGATCTGAATGTTGCAGACCCGTTGACTAAGCCTCTCTCATGAGTAAAACATGATCAACACCAAGAATCCATGGGTGTTAGAATCATTACAATGTAATCTAGATTATTGACTCTAGTGCAAGTGGGAGAGTGAAGGAAATATGCCTTAGAGGCAATAATAAAGTTGTTATTTATATTTCCTTATATCATGATAAATGTTTATTATTCAAGCTAGAACTGTATTAACCGGAAACTTAGTACATGTGTGAATACATAGACAAACAGAGTGTCACTAGTATGCCTATACTTGACTAGCTCGTTGAATCAATGATGGTTATGTTTCCTGACCATAGACATGAGTTGTAATTTGATTAACGGGATCACATCATTAGAGAATGATGTGATTGACTTGACCCATCCGTTAGCTTAGCATGATGATCGCTTAGTTTGTTGCTATTGCTTTCTCCATAACTTATACATGTTCCTATGACTATGAGATCATGCAACTCCGAATACCGGAGGAACACTTAGTGTGCTATCAAATGTCACAACGTAACTGGGTGACTATAAAGATGCTCTACAGGTGTCTCCGATGGTGTTTGTTGAGTTGGCATAGATCGAGATTAGGATTTGTCACTCTGAGTATCGGAGAGGTATCTCTTGGCCCTCTCGGTGATGCACATCACTACAAGCCTTGCAAGCAATGTGACTAATGAGTTAGTTGCGGGATAATGCATTACAGAATGAGCAAAGAGACTTGGGGGTAACGAGATTGAACTAGGTATTGAGATACCGATGATCGAATCTCGGGCAAGTAACATACCAATGACAAAGGGAACAACGTATGTTGTTGTGCTGTAGGAACAAATATGAGCATCCAGGTTCCGCTATTGGTTATTGACCGGAGATGAGTCTCAGTCATGTCTACATAGTTCTTGAACCTGTAGGGTCCGCATGCTTAACGTTTGGTGACGATCAGTATTATGAGTTGATGTGTTTTGATGTACCGAAGGTAGTTCAGAGTCCCGGATATGATCACGAACATGACGAGGAGTCTCGAAATGGTCGAGACATAAAGATCAATATATTGGAAGCCTATGTTTGGACATCAGAATGGTTCCGGATGAGTTCGGGCATTTTCCGGAGTACCGAGAGGTTACGGGAACCCCCCGGGGAGTAAATGGGCCTTATTGGGCCTTAGTGGAATAGAGGAGAGGAAGGGAAAAGGTGGGAGGCACGCCCCCTATCCCGATCCGAATTAGGTGCCCCCCCTTTCCTTTCCCCTCTCCTCCCCTTCCTTCTCTCCTGCTCCTACTACTTGGAAGGGGGAATCCTACTCCGGTGGGAGTAGGACTCGCCTAGGGCGCACCATAGAGGGCCGGCCCTCCCCCCTCCTTGATATGTCTCTGTCGTATCTATAATTTTTGATTGTTCCATGCCAATATTATACAACTTTCATATACTTTTGGTAACTTTTTATACTATTTTTTGGGACTAACATATTGATCCAGTGCCCAGTGCCAGTTCCTGTTTGTTGCATGTTTTTTGTTTCGCAGAAAATCCATATCAAACGGAGTCCAAACGGGATAAGAACTGACGGAGATTTTGTTTTGGAATATATGTGAATTTTGGGAAGTGAAATCAACATGAGACGATGCTCGAGGGGCCCACGAGACAGGGGGCGCGCCCCTGACCCTCGTGGACACCCGTAAGGCGGTTGGTGCCCTTATTTCGCCTCAAGAAAGCTAATATCCGGATAAAATCGTGTCCAAATTTTAGCCCAATCGGAGTTACGGATCTCCGGGAATATAACAAACGGTGAAAGGGCAGAATCTGAAACGCAGAAACAGAGAGAGACAGAGAGATGGATCCAATCTCGGAGGGGCTCTCGCCCCTCCCATGCCATGGAGACCAAGGACCAGAGGGGAAACCCTTCTCCCATCTAGGGATAAGGTCAAGGAAGAAGAAGAAGAAGAAGAAGAAGAAGAAGGGGGGCTCTCTCCCCCTCTCTCCCGGTGTCGTCGGAACGCCGCCGGGGCCATCATCATCACCGCAATCTACACCAACAACTTCATCACCGTCATCACCAACTCTTCCCCCTCTATGCAGCGGTGTAACCCCTCTTTTACCCGCTGTAATATCTACTTAAACATGGTGCTCAACGCTATATATTATTTCCCAATGATGTATGGCTATCCTATGATGTTTGAGTAGATCCGTTTTGTCCCATGGGTTAATTGATGATCGTGATTGGTTTGAGTTGCATGTTTTATTATTGGTCCTATCCTATGGTGCTCTCCGTGTCGCACAAGCGTGAGGGATCCCTGCTGTAGGGTTTGCAATATGTTCATGATTTGCTTATGGTGTGTGGCATGAGTGATAGACACACATACCCGAGTAAGTAGGTTGTTTGCGTATGGGAATAAAGAGGACTTGATGCCTTATAATGCTATGGTTGGGTTTTACCTTAATGATCTTTAGTAGTTGCGGATGCTTGCTATAATTCCAATCATAAGTGCATATGATCCAAGAAGAGAAAGTATGTTAGCTTATGGCTCTCCCTCAAATAAAATTGCAATAATGATTACCGGTCTAGTTATCGATTGCCTCGGGACAAATAACTTTCTCGTGACAAAAAGCTCTCTACTAAAAATAATTTAGTTGTGTCTTTATCTAAACAGCCCCTAGCTTTTATTTACATGCTCTTTATTATCTTGCAAACCTATCCAACAACACCTACAAAGTAGTTCTAGTTTCATACTTGTTCTAGGTAAAACGGACGTTAAGCGTGCGTAGAGTTGTATAGGTGGTCGATAGAACTTGAGGGAATATTTGTTCTACCTTTAGATCCTCATTGGGTTTGACACTCTTACTTATCGGAAGAGGCTACAATTGATCCCCTATACTTGTGGGTTATCAAAACCTTTTTCTGGCGCCGTTGCCGGGGAGTTATAGCATGGGGCGAATATTCTCGTGTGTGCTTGTTTGCTTTATCACTAAGTAGTTTTTATTTCCCGTTCTAAGTTTTCTCTATCTTTAGTTGTGGATATGGAACACGAAACACCAAAAAAGTTAGTGGTACTTGCTACTCATGGAGATGGGGAACCTCCGAAAACCCTCGATGCTTATTATGTGAAAGACATTATGTACTACTTTGATAATCCTGAGAAAACCCCATTCAGTTATGTAATGGGAGACACATTGGTTCAACGTGAATACTTTAGGAATTATCGCTTGGCACAAAAAGTGAAACTATTATGGGATCAAATTTATATGTTGTATTGGTATGCTAGGCAACTATGCTTGAGATATGATTATACATGTTGCTCTAGGATGAAGGCTCCACACCTTCCCTTTTCATGCAAATTTAATGATGATAAAACCTTGGCTTCTTATGCTAATGGTATATATGATTACTATGATGTGGAACAAATAGAAGAATTTGTTGCTTTTATGGGTGCTTATGAAAATGAATCTTTGTTTAAAGAGTTTGAAAATTTTGATGATTCAGTTTATAGACCTGAAAATTTAGCTATCCTTAAATATTGCTATGAGAATTATAAATACAATTATGATATTGATGAATTTATTGAGAAAGTCTCCACTATCTGAGAAGAGACTAATATTTTGTAGGAGTCTATGGAAGAAGAAATTGATGAAACTGTGAGCTCATTGGATGAAAAAGATGATGAGTAGAGCAAAGAACAAAAGGAGGAAGAGCGGATTAGCTACCCGTGCCCACCTTCTAATGAGAGTAACCCTTTAACTCATACATTGTTTAATTTCCCTTCGTGCTTACTAAAGGATGATTGCTATGATGATTGTTATGATCCCATTGATTCTTTTGAAATATCCCTTTTTGATGATGCTTGCTATGCTTATAACCAAGATGCCAATATGAATTATGCTTATGGAGATGAACTTGCTATAGTTCCTTATGTTAAACATGAAATTGTTGCTATTGCACCCATACATGATAGTCCTATTATCTTTTTGAATTCTCCCGACTACACTATATCGGAGAAGTTTGCCCTTATTAAGGATTATATTGATGGGCTGCGTTTTGCTACTACACATGATGATTTTGATAGTTATAATATGCATGTGCTTTCTGCTCCTACTTTCAATTATTATGAGAGAGGAACTACATCTCCACCTTTCCATGTTTCCAATATGATAAAATTGCAAGAAATTGTTTATACTATGCATTGGCCTTTACTTTGTGTGCATGAATTGTTCTTTTATGACATGCTGATGCATAGGAAGAGAGTTAGACTTCGTCATTACATGATATATGTTGCTTTGTGCTCACTACTAAATCACAAATCATTGTTAATTAAAATTGGCTTTGATATACCTTGGGATCTGGGTGGATCCATTACTTGAGCACTATATGCCTAGCTTAATGGCTTTAAAGAAAGCGCTGCCAGGGAGACAACCCGGAAGTTTTAGAGAGTCATTTATTTCTGTTGAGTGCTTTTATATAGTTTAAAAAAAGGGGGAACCCAAAACTTTTCAAAAAGGAAAGTGAAAGTGAGAGAGAGAAGCATTGTTCAAGTGGGGGAGCTCCTTGAACTTTGTTCATGCTCACGGAAACTTTGTGAATCTTGATTACATAAACTTTCAACAAAAATAATTATCCCCTTTTACAATTCCATTGTATTATAAAAATAATGTGCCAAGATTTTCCTGTAGGATGTTTACATTGCTTGTTGGTTTGTGCGGTGCAGAACAGAAACGTTGGCTGTAGTGCGCGATTTTACATTTTTTACTGGAACGTCAAACGGTTCTGAAACTTTTTGCACTGTCTTTCTATACAAATTATTTATTTTTCCTATTTTTTCAGAATTGTTGGAGTACATAAGTATGGTGAATGTTCAGATTACTACAGACTGTCCTGTTTAAGACATATTCTGTTTTTGATGCATAGTTTGCTTGTTTTGATGAAACTATTAATTTCTATCAGTGGATTAAGCCATGGAAAAGTTATATTAAAGTATCTACAATGCAAAAACAAAATATGAATTGGTTTGCAACAGTACTAAGAGTAGTGATTTGCTTTATTATACTAACGGATCTTACCGAACTTTCTGTTAAGTTTTGTGTGATTGAAGTTTTCGAGTTTTGGGAAAGATCACGATGGATGAAGGAATAAGGAGTGGCAAGAGCCTAAGCTTGGGGATGCCCGAGGCACCCCAAGGAAATATTCAAGGACTCCCAAGCAACCAAGCTTGGGGATGCCCCGGAAGGCATCCCCTCTTTCTTCTAACAATCATCGATAATTTTACTTGGAGCTATATTTTTATTCGTCACATGATATGCGTAAATCTTGGAGTGTCTTTTGCATTTAGTTTTCATTTTTATTTTATGCACCATGCTGGTATGGGATAGTCCATGCTTGATTTATAGAATGCTCTTTGCACTTCACTTAATTTTTTTGAGTATGGCTTTATAGAATGTTTCATGTGCTTCACTTATATCATTTGAAGTTTGGATTGCCTGTTTCTCTTCACTTAGAAAACCGCCATTTGTAGAATTCTCTTTTGCTTCACTTATATTTGTTAGAGCGTGGGCATATCTTTTGTAGAAAGAATTAAACTCTCTTGCTTCACTTATATCTATTTAGAGAGATGACATGAGCTGGTCATTCACATGGTTAGTCATAAAATCCTACATAAAACTTGTAGATCACTGAATATGATATGTTTGATTCCTTGCAATAGTTTTGCGATATAAAGATGGTGATATTAGAGTCATGCTAGTGGGTAGTTGTGGATTGTAGAAATACTTGTGTTGAAGTTTGTGATTCCCATAGCATGCACGTATGGTGAACCATTATTTGATGAAGTCGGAGCATGATTTATTTATTGATTGTATTCCTTATGAGTGGCAGTCGGGGGCGAGCGATGGTCTTTTCCTACCAATCTATCCCCCTAGGAGCATGCGCGTAGTACTTTTTTTCGATGACTAATAGATTTTTGCAATAAGTATGTGAGTTCTTTATGACTAATGTTGAGTCCATGGATTATATTCACTCTCACCCTTCCATCATTGCTAGCCTCTTCGGTACCGTGCATTGTCCTTTCTCACCTTGAGAGTCGGTGCAAACTTCGCCGGTGCATCCTAACCCTGTGATACGATATGCTCTATCACACATAAGCCTCCTTATATCTTCCTCAAAACAGCCACCATACCTACCTATTATGGCATTTCCATAGCCATTCCGAGATATATTGCCATGCAACTTCCATCATCATCATATACATGACTTGAGCATTTATTGTCATATTGCTTTGCATGATCGTAAGATAGCTAGCATGATGTTTTCATGGCTTGTCCATTTTTTGATGTCATTGCTATGCTAGATCATTGCACATCCTGGTACACCGCCGGAGGCATTCATATAGAGTCATATTTTGTTCTAGTATCGAGTTGTAATATTGAGTTGTAAGTAAATAGAAGTGTGATGATCATCATTATTAGAACATTTTCCCATGTGAGGTTATCAAAATAAAAGTTTCCAAAGAAGCCCCCAAAAAAAGAGAGAGAGGCCAAAGAAGCCTACAAAAAAAGAAAAGAAAAAGAAAAAAAATGAGAGAAAAGAGAGAAGGGACAATGTTACTATCCTTTTACCACACTTGTGCTTCAGTGTAGCACCATGTTCTTCATATAGAGAGTCTCTTGAGTTATCACTTTCATATACTAGTGGGAATTTTCATTATAGAACTTGGCCTGTATATTCCGATGATGGGCTTCCTCAAATGCCCGAGGTCTTAATGAGCAAGCAAGTTGGATGCACACCCACTTAGTTTTAGTTTGAGCTTTCATACACTTATAGCTCTAGTGCATCTGTTGCATGGCAATCCCTACTCCTCGCATTGACATCAATTTATGGGCATCTCCATAGCCCATTGATTAGCCGCTTCGATGTGAGACTTTCTTCCTTTTTGTCTTCTCCACACAACCTCCATCATCATTTTCTATTCCACCTATAGTGCTATATCCATGGCTCACGCTCATGTATTGCGTGAAAGTTGAAAAGGTTTGAGAATGTCAAAAGTATGAAACAATTGCTTGGCTTGTCATCGGGGTTGTGCATGATTTGAATATTTTGTGTGGTGAAGATGGAGTATAGCCAGACCATATGATTTTGTAGGGATAAATTTCTTTGGCCATGTTATTTTGAAAAGACATGATTACTTTATTAGTATGCTTGAAGTATTATTGTCTTAATGTCAAATGATAGACTATTGCTTTGAATCACTCGTGTCTTAATGTTCATGCCATGATTAGATTACATGATCAAGATTATGCTAGGTAGCATTCCACATCAAAAATTATCTTTTTTATCGTTTACCTACTCGAGGACGAGCAGTAATTAAGCTTGGGGATGCTGATACGTCTCCGTCGTATCTATAATTTTTGATTGTTCCATACCAATATTATACAACTTTCATATACTTTTGGCAACTTTTTATACTATTTGTTAGGACTAACATATTGATCCAGTGCCCACTGCCAGTTCCTGTTTGTTGCATGTTTTTTGTTCCGCAGAAAATCCATATCAAACGGAGTCCAAACGGGATAAAAACTGACGGAGATTTTTTTGGAATATATGTGAATTTTGGGAAGTGAAATCAACGCGAGACGATGCTCGAGGGGCCCATGAGACAGGGGGCGCGCCCCTGACCCTCGTGGACACCCCGTAAGGCGGTTGGTTCCCTTCTTTTGCCGCAAGAAAGCTAATATCCGGATAAAAATCGTGTCCAAATTTCAGCCCAATCAGAGTTACGGATCTCCGGGGATATAAGAAATGGTGAAAGGGCGGAATCTGAAATGCAGAAACAGAGAGAGATAGCGAGACGGATCCAATCTCTGAGGGGCTCTCACCCCTCCCATGCCATGGAGACCATGGACCAGAGGGGAAACCCTTCTCCCATCTAGGGGGAAGGTCCAGGAAGAAGAAGAAGAAGAAGAAGGGCTCTCTCCCCCTCTCTCCCGGTGGCGCCGGAACGCCGCCAAGGCCATCATCATCACCGCAATCTACACCAACAACTTCACCGCCGTCATCACCAACTCTTTCCCCCTCTATGCCGCGGTGTAACCCCTCTTTTACCCATTGTAATCTCTACTTAAACATGGTACTCAATGCTATATATTATTTCCCAATGATGTATGGCTATCCTATGATGTTTGAGTAGATCCGTTTGTCCTATGGGTTAATTGATGATCGTGATTTGATGAGGACATGACTACCTTGGATACGACCAAAAATATTGCATACATGTATATATGTGAGGTGATTTCTAATGCAAACTATGCAATAATTTATTTATGTCATCCAGGACAAAAATACTTCACAAACTTTTGTGTCATGTCTAATTGCAGGTCTATGGGACATTTATACAATCCATATATGAAGATAAGGGAAAAATAGAAGTTTAGGTGCTGTTCAAAAAGTCCTCTCACGTTACTTTTGGGCCAAGAGAAGATAGAATCCAAATCTCTCATGTTCTGGATTCAGATTCGGACTGCACAGACATACCTGACTCAAAACGCCAACAACTTTTTCATACGGACTCCAAATTGGGTGATTTTTTTTGTTGGAAAGTAGATTTCGTGATCTTTCCAACCCAATTGGATTCACTTTTAAATTTGTCCGGAGCATTGAGATACCAACGAAACAATCTGATGCTGCAGCAGAATCCGAGTCAAACAACAAGTCCAAAGGTGTTGCATCACCTCAAATTGGGCCCATGAGCCTTGTACGACCTAGGGTTAGTTTTAGGCTGCCTTGGGATGTCCTTCCACCTCCTTGGCCGCCACCCCTTGCTCCTAAATAAGTAGATCCATCTAGTAGCTTTTTCCTGGGGATTTGTTTAGTTAAAAGTTAGCCATTGCAGCTTCATGGACTTCGTTTGTGTCCAACGACCAGACCAAGACCGCTTACGGATCCCCACCTTTATCAATACTTCATCTATATTCGCAATATTCAGATTGCATTATCATATTCTTGCTTGTCCTTCGATTGCGTGCAGGAATAGACCTTCGTGGTCAGGCTGATCGTGCTTCCAACATCGTCAGTAACCTCGGGAGATTGGTTTAGCGATTGCTAAGGCGCAACGTCGTGCACGTTTGTAGTCGGATTTTCAAAGTCGACTCCACCAAATCAATAGTTATCATCTCATCAAAATATCGGGACACCCTCGCCTCTATCGAGTGGTATCAGTTTTCAGGTTGCTCGGTGAGAATTTCCAGTTTTTCCTAGATTACATTTATTTTATTACCTATTGTCCAAGAAAAAGCCACAAAAAAAGTTTGATCTATTCATCCTTTGTCCAAGTTAGTCTGAGCCTTTGCAATTTTCCTTTCATTGCTTGCATAGTTGAATTATCGGTTGCATCGTTATGTCGAGTTGCTGGTCTTAGTGTTTAGTTCGTTTAGAGTTTCAAGTTCCGTTCATATTAGTCACGCCACCGCTGCATCGTTATTCCTTTCGTTGTCCACCACCCATCCATCAATTTCCACCACGTGCTACCCATCGTTCATTGTCATAATCATAGTTGAGATCATTCACGTCTTCGCTTGATCCAATCTGCATCTTATCTAGTTTGTTTTGGAAAGAGGGGGAGAGAAAAAAAGAGAGAGAAAAAAGAGTAAAAAAATTCAGAGAAAAAAAGAAAAATAAAAAAAGTGAGGAAAAAAGAGGGAAGAAAAAAAACAAAATTCGGATCTATCTAGACTCAATATCGTAGTTTAATTCAGATTGGAATCTGTTTTGTGCACTGTTTGGTAAAACAGGCATAACTTTCTCATACGAAGTCCGTTTTGGCTCCGCAAGTACTCAAATGAAAGCTAGAGACGAGCCGCATCTAAATAGTTGCGGAAGCTTGTTCAATATTTGGCACCTAAAAATCGGCTTTAAATAGGTCTTTTTGCCCTTCGAAGTTCACGAACACAGCTTATTCCAGTTTTTCATGCCAGTTTTAGAATTTTTTTGACTCCTCGTATCAACTCAGAATTGAGTGATTCTTTTTGCGTTTGAAAGCTTGCGTCAATACCACTCTTGAAAAAAATATCAAAAAATTGGCACAAACTTTTCTAGAGGAAAGTTGGAGACAAAGTTGTTGATATATCCTGCTTGGCTGTTGTTTCACATCATTATCTTTACGGCTATTGTGATCTTCACTTATATTTTGCTGTCCAGAGCTACTTCATATCCTTTATTGATGCTAGTTGTGCTATGGTGTGACCTCATTAGTGTTCTAGGCTCGCGTCTCTAGTCCGGTCTAGCCTAGGACTAGCACAATACCGTCGTTGAGCGTTTATTCAACATTGCATCTCTGAATTGACTATTGCTAATCTTTTGCTACCATATATAGCCAGCTCCACATATTTCTACACCGTGTATACGTACGTTCCCCTGGCAATCGCTTTACACAATCTTCGGAGTTATTTGACATCGCTGGTTGCCTGTCACCACCTGCCACATGGTAAGAACTTGTAAGATATTGATATTTGCTTTTACCGTGAGCACTTTACAACCACATCCTAGTAGTTAATAGGAACATTATTCTCGAATTTTGTTTCTTGTTTCTACTAATCATGACAGGTTCCGGAGATAGAAGTTCTTGGACGACGGACACATCTTCACCATCAGGAGAGTTGGGACAACACACATAAGCACATGGCCAGGTTATCTTTTTACCGTCAGTTGAGGGTAGATTTAATCCTGCTATTTATCTAGCTTGGGAGATTGAAGTAGAACAAGTTTTTAGTCACCATGAATTTTTTGAACTTGAGTGAGTGCGAGATGCCACTAGAGCATTTACTAGTTTTGCTTCTGTTTGGTGGAGTGTGCATTTGATGAGGACATCAATACCATTGTTACACCCACATCCCCTGCTGCTATACATACTGGACCAATTACTAGAGCTCGCGCACGCCAATTGAATTATCAGGTACTTTCGTTTCTTGGTAACGATTCTAATGTTCATGAGAATATGATGCTGCCTAAATTGGATACATTTGTTTTGCTTATAAATGAAGGGCCTAGCTTGGATAAGAAAGATGAACCTTGGAGCAAGTTCAAGCATGGAGATGATGGCATGCGCGGGGGGATCAAGAACGGAGTTACAAGTGATGATTTCACGACTTTGAAGCCACCATAAGGAGTGCATGAAGCCTTGGACGAAATATACAAGATGCCACTTCATAAATTTCGTCCAGAGTCTATTCTAGGTGCCGTGTCACCTTATTATTGGGCCAGGCCCATGTATTTTTGAAATACTTAAGTATAGGCTGTTTTTAGAGTCCGTATGTGTGGGGAAACAAGAGTTAGGGTTGGTTTCGGACCCCTCCTCCAAGGGCCACGAAATTACCCCCTCTTCCTCCATATATACAGCCCTTAGGGCGTCGTTTAGACTTTGGGTTTTGTTTAGATTAAAAGTTCGCCATAGCTGCAACTTCGCGTACTTCGTTTGTGTCCAACGACCAGACCAAGACATTACAGAACCCCACCTTCATTAATAAAGCTTTCCTCTTTTATTCGCAATATCCAGATTGCAATCTCAGTTTCTTGCTTGTTCTTCGTTTGCTCGCAGGAAATAGGCCCCCGTGGTGAGGTTGATCGTACTCCAGCATGGTCAATAACCCTTGGAAGTTGGTTTAGTGATTGCTAAGGTGCAACGTCTTCGCACGTTCGTAGTCGGATCGTCAAAGTCGACTCCCACAGAAAACAATATCTATCTCATCGAAACATCGGGACACCTTTGCCTCTATCAAGTGGTATCATATTTCCAGGTTGCTCGGTGAGATTTTACAGTTTTTTGTAGTTTAGATCGAGTCTGTTCTTCATACCTACAGTCCACGAAAAAAGCCAAAAAAAATTAGGGTTAGTTCATCATATCCGAACCAATCTGAGCCTTTGCATAGTCTTTTTAGTATTTTGCTTTGTTGAATGTGCGGTTGCATCGTCGTGTCCAGTTGCTGGTCTTAGAGTCTAGTCTTTTAGAGTTTCGAGTTCTGGTCATAAGTTGTCACGCCGCCGCCGCACCATCATCATTGCCCGTGCCATCTACCACCACCGCTTATCCGCCATCGATCCGTATCCATATACCATCACCAATCCGTATCCATATACCACCACCAATCCGTATCCATATACCACCACCAATCTGTATACATATACCACCACCGCTGCCATATCCTACCACCATATATCCACCACCAATCCAAGTTCCTTTCATATTAGGTTTGTTTTCAAGGTCCGTCTAATTTCCGATTCGTGTTTCCTTGCCTGAGTAGGTTTCGGAAAAAAAAGATAGTCTGGAGACCCCCGGGCAGTTTTTAGGCCAAAATTTTCACACGCAAAAATATTTTTCCCTATCCTATTTTTAGGATTTTCGGAGTCTTTTGAGCCACGTGCCATCATAGTGATTTTTTGTCGCACTTTTTCATCGTCGCTGCCCTGATTTCCGAAAAAGTCAAAAAAAAATCGTGCCCATCATGTCAGTTTGACGAGGGAAGAGTTTTGAGACACTCGCCATTATAGTGATTTTTTGCAAAAAAAAAAGAGGGGCACCAAAAAACAGAGCGAAAAAATTCCCAGAGTGTGCTTTTCCCTTGTTTACGTGCAGCACCATGATTTTGTTAGTGTTCTAGGCTCGCGTCTCTAGCACGGTCTAGCCTAGGACCAGCACAGTACCGTTGTTGAGCGTTTATTCAACTTTGCATCTCTGAATTGATTATTGCTGACCTTTTTTGCTACCATATTATAAGCCTTCCCAGCTCCACATACATCTACGTCGTGCGTTTGATTTTCCCTGGTAATCGCTCTATCTAAGCTTTGAGAGTTTTGACTACGACGGTTGCCGATCACCGCCTGCTGCTGGGTAAGAACTGGTAAGAATTTGAGATTTGCTTGACGGATTTGTGACACCCACCACCACCTCTTGTTAGTAGTCTATAGGATCATATTCTTGTGTGTTTCTATTGCTGCTAACCATGGCAGGATCACAAGCCGACGAGACTGACTGGGAGAACATGACGAATAAGGAGTTGCATGATAAATTTCAGCAAATGATGAGTGGGCAGGTGCAAGATGTGCTAAAAAGATTCGAAGAGGCCATGGAGAAGATAGATGGCATGGACAAGACGTTCGAAACAAAGCTCGATAACAAGTTTAATGAATTGCTCGCGCGTCTTTCACCACCACCACCGTCTACCCCTAATGCACCTCTACAACAACAACAACAACAACAACAACAGTGTCGCTTTCCAAATCAAGTGGGACGAGCACAGCGTGTTCCCATTGACCCTGGGCAAAATTCTAGTGCCGCTGTTGATGCTTCTGTCGCTCCTGCTGCTACTGCAGAGGTGGAGGACCATTACGAGGATGAGGTTGATCAAAATCAGAACTACATGCAACCACCAGCACCACCACCAGGCCGTCCTCAGGTATATCATCGCAACAGTAGGGCTGCACCACCATATGAGGTACGAGATCATGACCATCTTCCTAAACTGAAATTGAATATTCCACCATTTGAGGGTAGATATGTTCCTGATATATATCTTACTTGGGAGTTAGAAACTGAACAACGTTTTACATGTTTACAATATCCTGAGGAGAGACGTGTTCCTGCTGCTGTTTGTGCTTTCACTAGCTTCGCATGTGTTTGGTGGTCTGAACATTATAGATTATATCCTATTCCAACTACTTGGGCTGCTTTGAAAACTGCTATGCGTACTCGTTCGGTTCCACCATATTATCAACGTGAATTACTTCAAAAATTGCAGTGTTTAAGACAAGGAAAAAATTCTATAGAAGAATATTATCAGGAATTACAAACTGGCATGATTAGATGTGGTATTGCTGAGGAGAATGAAGCTATGCTTACACGTTTTATGGGTGGATTAAATAGAGAGATTCAGACCATTCTAGAGTATAAGGAGTATACTAATATCACTCGTTTATTCCATCTAGCTTGTAAAGATGAACGTGAAGTGCAGGATCGACATGCATTGGCGCGAACTAACTTTTCTGCAGGTCGATCTTCATCATGGACACCACGTGCATCCTCTACTTCCACTACACCAGCACCTCCATCAGGTGCCACCTCCAGCCGTGATACAAGAAAGTGGGCAACCACCACTATCTGCCAAGAGCAAACCCGTCGGGCCTGCACAGAGCTCTTCTTCTTCCATGGCATCAACAGGGCACACAAGTGATATTATTTGTCGTCGTTGTAAGGGAAGAGGACATTTTGTGAGAGAATGCAAATCTCGGTGTGTGATGATTGCTACTGAGGATGGTGGGTATGAGTCCACTAGTGACTATGATGAGGAGACTTTGGCTCTTATTACACATGAAGAACACGGCGGAGATGATTCCGATCATGAGACGTAGTACATGGCTGCTGAAGATGCTGACAGGTATGAATGTTTAGTTGCTCAATGTGTTTTGAGTGTGCAGGTTACACAAGCTGAGCAAAATTAGAGGCATAATTTGTTCCATACAAAGGGAGCTGTGAAGGAACGTTCTGTTCGCGTCATCATAGATGGAGGGAGCTGCAACAACTTGGCTAGCATGGAGATGGTGGAGAAGCTATCTCTCACCAGCAGACCACATCCACATCCTTACTACATCCAATGGTTCAACAACAGCGGCGAGGTTAAGGTAACACGTACTGTTCGTGTGCACTTTAGTATCTCTACATATGCTGATTATGTTGATTGTGATGTGGTACCTATGCAAGCATGTTCCTTATTACTTGGTAGACCATGGCAATTTGATAAAAAAATATGTACACCATGGTAGAAACAATCAGTATACTCTTGTTCATAAGGACAAAAATATTACTTTGCTTCCTATGACTCCCGATTCCATTTTGAAAGATGATATTAATAGAGATAATAAAGCAAAACAGGAGACAAATAAGAGTGAAAATCAGATTGTGGCAAAAGAATTGGAGCAACACATGAAGCCTAATAATAAACCATCTAATGTTGTTTCTGAAATTAAATTGAAAAGTGCATGTTTACTTGCCACCAAATCTGATATTGATGATCTAGATTTCAGCAAATCTGTTTGCTATGCTTTTGTGTGCAAAGAGGCATTATTTTCATTCGAGGACGTGCCTTCCTCTTTGCCTCCTGCTGTCACTAACATTTTGCAGGAGTTCGTTGAGGTCTTTCCACAAGAGGTGCTACCGGGATTACCACCTATTCGAGGGATTGAGCATCAAATTTACTTAATTCCCGGTGCATCATTACCCAACCGTGCACCATACCGTACCAATCCAGAGGAGACGAAGTAGATTATGCGTCAAGTACAAGAGCTACTCGACAAAGGTTATATACGTGAATCTCTTAGTCCTTGTGTTGTTCCTATTATACTAGTGCCTAAAAAGGATGGTACATCGCGTATGTGTGTTGATTGTAGAGGCATTAATAATATTACAATTCGTTATCGTCATCCTATTCCTAGGATAGATGATATCCTTGATGAATTGAGTGGCTCTACAATATTCTCCAAAGTTGATTTGCATAGTGGATACCATCAAATTCGTATGAAATTGGGAGATGAACGGAAACAGCATTTAAAACTAAGTTTGGATTATATGAGTGGTTAGTCATGCCTTTTGGGTTAACTAATGCACCTAGTACTTTCATGAGATTAATGAACGAGGTTTTACGTGCTTTCATTGGACGATTTGTGGTAGTTTACTTTGATGACATATTGATTTATAGCAAATCTTTGGAGGAACATTTGGAACATTTACGTGCTGTTTTTATTGCTCTACGTGATGCACGTTTGTTTGGTAACCTTGGAAAGTGCACCTTTTGCACTGACCGAGTATCTTTTCTTGGCTATGTTGTTACTCCACAGGGAATTGAAGTTGATAAAGCCAAGATTGAAGCTATTGAGAGTTGACCGCAGCCCAAAACGGTCACACAAGTGAGGAGTTTCCTTGGCCTCGCTGGTTTCTATAGGCGTTTTGTGAGAGATTTCAGCACCATTGCTGCACCTCTCAACGAGCTTACAAAGAAGGATTTGCCTTTTGTTTGGGGTGCCGCACAGGAAGAAGCCTTCACGGTATTGAAAGATAAGTTGACACATGCTCCTTTACTCCAACTTCCTGATTTTAATAAGACTTTTGAGCTTGAATGTGATGCTAGTGGAATTGGATTAGGAGGTGTGTTATTACAAGATGGCAAACCTGTTGCATACTTTTCTGAAAAATTGAGTGGGCCCAGTCTGAACTATTCTACTTATGATAACGAATTATATGCTCTTGTTCGGACCTTAGAAACATGGCAACATTATTTATGGCCCAAGGAATTTGTTATACATTCTGATCATGAATCTTTGAAACACATTAAAAGTCAAGCAAAACTGAACCGTCGACATGCTAAATGGGTTGAATTCATTGAGACTTTCCCTTATGTCATTAAACACAAGAAGGGTAAAGAAAATGTTATTGCTGATGCATTGTCTCGTCGTTATACTATGCTTTCACAACTTGATTTCAAAATATTTGGTTTGGAGACCATCAAAGATCAATATGTGCATGATGCTGAATTTAAAGATGTATTGCAGAATTGTAAGGAAGGGAGAACTTGGAACAAGTTCGTTCTTAATGATGGATTTGTGTTTCGTGCTAACAAGCTATGCATTCCAGCTAGCTCCGTTCGTCTTTTGTTGTTGCAGGAGGCACATGGAGGAGGATTAATGGGACACTTTGGCGTCAAGAAGACAGAGGATATACTTGCTACACATTTCTTTTGGCCAAAGATGAGACGGGATGTTGAGCGTTTTGTTGCTCGCTGCACTACATGTCAAAAAGCTAAGTCACGACTCAATCCTCATGGTTTATATATGCCTTTGCATGTACCTAGTGTTCCTTGGGAGGATATATCTATGGACTTTGTTTTAGGTTTACCTAGAACAAAGAAGGGGAGGGATAGCATATTTGTTGTCGTGGATAGATTTTTGAAAATGGCACACTTTATACAATGTCATAAAAGCGATGATGTTGTTAATGTTGCTGATTTGTTCTTTCGTGAAATTATTCGCTTGCATGGTGTGCCAAATACTATTGTTTCAGATCGTGATACTAAATTTCTTAGCCACTTTCGGAGATGTTTATGGGCTAAGTTGGGGACTAAACTGCTTTTTAGTACTACTTGTCACCCCCGAACTAATGGACAAACTGAAGTAGTCAATAGAACATCGTCTACTATGCTTAGGGCTGTTTTTAAGAATAATAAGAAAATGTGGGAAGAATGTTTTCCTCATATTGAATTTGCTTATAATCGTTCATTGCATTCTACTACTAAGACGTGCCCTTTTGAAATTGTGTATGGTTTCCTACCTCGTGCACCTATTGATTTGTTGGCTCTTCCATCTTCAGAGAAGGTTAATTTTAATGCTAAAGAACATGTTGAATTGATTTTAAAAATGCATGAGTTAACTAAGGAAAACATTGAGCGTATGAATGCTAAATATAAACTTGCTGGAGATAAGGGTATAAAACATGTTGTGTTTGCACGTGGAGATCTTGTTTGGTTACATTTGCGTAAGGATAGATTTCCTAATTTGTGCAAATCAAATCTAATGCACATGCTGATGGTCCTTTTAAGGTGTTAGAGAAAATAAATGATAATGCATATAAACTTGAGCTCCCTGCAGATTTTGGGGTTAGTCCCACTTTTAACATTGCAGATTTGAAGCCTTATTTGGGTGAGGAAGATGAGCTTCCGTCGAGGACGACTTCATTTCAAGAAGGGGAGGATGATGAGGACATCAATACCATTGTTACACCCACAACCCCTGCTGCTATACATACTGGACCAATCACTAGAGCTCGCGCACGCCAATTGAATTATCAGGTACTTTCGTTTCTTGGTAACGATTCTAATGTTCATGAGAATATGATGCTGCCTAAATTGGATACATTTGTTTTGCTTACAAATGAAGGGCCAAGCTTGGACAAGAAAGATGAACCTTGGAGCAAGTTCAAGCATGGAGATGATAGCATGCGCAAGGGGGTCAAGAACGGAGTTACAAGTGATGATTTCAGGACTTTGAAGCCACCATAAGGGGTGCATGAAGCCTTGGATGAAATATATAAGATGCCACTTCATAAATTTCGTCCAGAGGCTATTCTAAGTGCTGCATCATCTTATTATTGGGCCAGGCCCATGTATTTTCGAAATACTTAAGTATAGGCTGTTTATAGAGTCCGTATGTGTGGGGAAACAAGAGTTAGGGTTGGTTTCGTACCCCTCCTCCAAGGGCCACGAAATTCCCCCCTCTTCCTCCATATATACAGCCCTTAGGGCGTCGTTTAGACTTTGGGTTTTTTTAGATTAAAAGTTCACCATAGCTGCAACTTCACGTACTTCGTTTGTGTCCAACGACCAGACCAAGACGTCACATAACCCCACCTTCATTAATAAAGCTTTCCTCTTTTATTCGCAATATCCAGATTGCAATCTCAGTTTCTTACTTTGAAATATACCCTTGTGGTCAGGTTGATCGTACTCCGGTGTGGTCAATAACCCTCGGAAGTTGGTTTAGCGATTGCTAAGGCGTGACATCTTCGCACGTTCTTCATCGGATCGTCAAAGTCGACTCCCACAGAAAACGATATCTATCTCATCGAAACATCGGGACACCTTTGCCTCTATCAGCATTGTAAGAAAAACATTGATAACCAACCCATAACTTGGAAAGATTTGAAATATGTAATGAGACAACAATTTTCCCCTCTTACTATCGTCGTGAATTGCTTTGCAAATTTGAACAATTTAAACAAGGCAACAACAATGTTCATGCTTACTACCAAGAGTTCAAATATTATATGCATCATTGTGACATAGAAGAATCTGAGGATGATACAATGAATAGATTTTTTGGTGGTTTGAACCATGATATTCAGGCAAGATTTCAGTATATTCCTCGTTGCATTACTGGTATGTATGTTCGTGCTTGTACCTTTGAGAGATAGATACAGGAGGATGCATTGGGTGACTACAACAACTACTATTCCAGTTCATGCTCACCACCGCCGGTTGGTTTCTCCACTGTTGCACCTACTAGAACAGCCCCACCTTGGATTGTGAGCGCGACATCATCTCAAGAGTATGGTACATTGTCAACGTCCGTACCTACATCAGCTGCGTCTTTGCAACAAGGTAACAGTAAAGGTATTGATGATATAACTTCACACAAGAATGATGCATGCCTAGTTAACTTGAATGCATCATGTGTTGAGTTACCTCTTGATTTGAGCACACCACCTATTTTAAAGAATCTTGTTACTATCATGAATGCGTCATGTGATCAAACAACTGAAATACCAACAATTTTGAGTGCACCCATTGAATTAACTATTGATGCAAAAGAACCAATGTTTAATCATTTTGATATGACCTCTAATCTTGGTGATGATTCTGTGTCAAATGACTTATTGCATGTTTGCTTATTTAAGCATGTTGTAGCATGTAAATTTTATGCAATTAAGGTTTATTCACCAATGTTGGGATGGTTTAATGATGAACATTGTCAATCCTTTGATATGAATAAGAGCTTCACTAATATGTGCAAACTAAGTTGCAATATTTTAATGCCTTCTACTTCTTGTGATAATATTTCGGCTTCTGATTTTATGAACTATGAAAATTACTCATGTATACATGTGTCATTTGTGCAAAAACCAAGGGAAGTAAAAATGGATGACATATACATATACAACATGTACGCCTTGTCTCTTTTGTTAGACACATTTTAGATTAAGCAATGCCGAGGACGGCTTTGTTTTCAAGAAGGGGAGGATAATGAGGACATGACTACCTTGGATACGACCAAAAATATTGCATACATGTATATTTGTGAGGTGATTTCTAATGCAAACTATGCAATAATTTATTTATTTCATCCATGACAGAAATACTTCACAAACTTGTGTGCCATGTCTAATTGCATGTGTATGGGACAATTGTACAATCCACATATGAAGATAAGGGAAAAAGAGAAGTTTAGGTGCTGTTCAAAGAGTCCTCTCACGTTACTTTTGGGCCAAGAGAAGATAGAGTCCAAGTCTCTCACGTTCTGGATTCAGATTCGGACTGCACAGACATACCTGACTCAAAACGCCAACAACTTTTTCATACGGACTCCAAATTGGGTGATTCTTTTTTGTTGGAAAGTAGATTTAGTGATCTTTCCAACTCAATTGGATTCACTTTTAAATTCGTCCGGAGCATTGAGATATCAACGAAACAATCTGATGCTGCGGCAGAATCCGAGTCAAATAACAAGTCCAAAGGTGTTGCATCACCTCAAATTGGGCCCATGAGCCTTGTACGACCTAGGGTTAGTTTTAGGCTGCCTTGGGATGTCCTTCCACCTCCTTGGCCGCCACCCCTTGCTCCTAAATAAGTAGATCCATCTAGTAGCTTTTTCCTGGGGATTTGTTTAGTTAAAAGTTAGCCATTGCAGCTTCATGGACTTCGTTTGTGTCCAACGACCAGACCAAGACTGCTTACGGATCCCCACCTTTATCAATACTTCATCTATATTCGCAATATTCAGATTGCATTATCATATTCTTGCTTGTCCTTCGATTGCGTGCAGGAATAGACCTTCGTGGTCAGGCTGATCGTGCTTCCAGCATCGTCAGTAACCTCGGGAGATTGGTTTAGCGATTGCTAAGGCGCAACGTCGTGCACGTTTGTAGTCGGATCATCAAAGTCGACTCCACCAAATTGATAGTTATCATCTCATCAAAAGATCAGGACACCCTCGCCTCTATCATGATTGGTTTGAGTTGCATGTTTTATTATTGGTGCTGTCCTAGGGTGCTCTCCGTGTCGTGCAAGCGTGAGGGATCCCCGCTGTAGGGTTTGCAATATGTTCATGATTTGCTTATGGTGGGTGGTGTGAGTGATAGAAAAACAGACCCGAGTAAGTAGGTTGTTTGCGTATGGGAATAAAGAGGACTTGATGCCTTATAATGCTATGGTTGGGTTTTACCTTAATGATCTTTAGTAGTTGCGGATGCTTGCTAGAGTTCCAATCATAAGTGCATATGATCCAAGAAGTGAAAGTATGTTAGCTTATGCCTCTCCCTCAAATAAAATAGCAATAATGATTACCGGTCTAGTTATCAATTGCCTAGGGACAAATAACTTTCTCGTGACAAAAAGCTCTCTACTAAAACTAATTTAGTTGTGTCTTTATCTAAACAACACCTAGCTTTTATTTACATGCTATTTATTATCTTGCAAACCTATCCAACAACACCTACAAAGTACTTCTAGTTTCATACTTGTTCTAAGTAAAGCGAACGTTAAGCGTGCGTAGAGTTGTATCGGTGGTCGATAGAACTTGAGGGAATATTTGTTCTACCTTTAGCTCCTCGTTGGGTTCGACACTCTTACTTATCGAAAGAGGCTACAATTGATCCCCTATACTTGTGGGTTATCACTCCTCCACTCTTTTATATACGGGGGAGGGGGGCACCCTATAGACACACAAGTTGATCATTGTCTTAACCGTGTGCGGTGCCCCCCTCGACCATAGTCCACCTCGGTCATATCTAGCAGTTCTTAGGTGAAGCCCTGTTCCGGTAGATTCATCATCAGCGTCATCACACCGTCGTGCTGACGAAACTCTCCCTTAACACTCAGCTGGATCTAGAGTTCGTGGGACGTCACCGACCTGAACGTGTGCAGATCGCGGAGGTGCCGTACCTTCGGTGCTAGGATCGGTCCGATCGTGAAGACGTTCGACTACATCAACCGCGTTGTCATAACGCTTCCGCTTACGGTCTACGAGGGTACACGGACAACACTCTTCCCCTCTCATTGCTATGCATCACCTAGATAGATCTTGCATGTGCGTAGGAATCTTTTTGAAATTACTGCGTTCCCCTACACGTCCGTGATGAGTGGCTCACCTGACAACTCGGCCAAGAAAAGCCAAAGTCTATGGCAGCCCTCACCTTACTCTTGACTCGCTTTTGCACGCGAGAAGACAGCTGGCTTGCTCGTAGAAGCAACAACACCAACAACCCTGGCACCTCCAAAGCCAGAGATGACAACGGCAAGCCATGACGCAACAAGCACAAGTGTCGAAGCAACAACGAGGATACCAAAGACACGATGTTAATGCCGGATTCAGTGGCTCTAAACCTGGTCAGCGGAAGAAGCCATTTAAAGGAAACAAGGATGGTCCATCTAGTCTGGACCAAATACTAGATAGGCCTTGCCAGATTCATGGAACCCCTGACAAGCCTTCCAATCATACCAACAGAAATTATTGGGTCTTTAAACAGGCCGGTAAGTTAAACACCGAACATAAGGGGAAAGGGCCGCCCAACGAGGACGACGATGAAAAGCATCGCCCACTAAACACAGGGGGATAGAAGAAATTTCCCCCCGGGGTCAAAACGTTGAATATGATATACGTCACTCACATCCCCAAGCGGGAGCGCAAGCGCGCATTAAGGGACGTCTATGCCATAGAGCTAGTCACCCCAAAATTCAACCACTGGTCAGCCTCTCTGATCACTTTTGATCGCAGAGACCATCCGACCAGTATCCGTTATGGAGGTTAAACAGCATTGGTCCTCAACCAAATTATCGACGGATTCCATCTCATGCGCCTTATGGACGGCGACAACAGTCTTAACCTTCTTTATTAGGACACTGTCCGCAAAATGGGCATTGATCCGTCAAGAATCAAGCCCACCAAAATCACCTTCAAGGAGTGATACCCGTCGTAGAGGCCTGCTGCACAGTGTCCATAACGCTGGAGGTAGTCTTCGGCTCAATGGATAATTTCCGAAGCGAAGACTTGATCTTCCACATCGTCCCTTTCCGTAGTGGCTATCATGCACTGCTCAGACGAACCGCGTTCGCCCGCTTCAATGCGGTCCCGCACTATGCTTATCTAAAGCTCAAGATGCCTAGACCACGCGGCGTTATAACAGTCAATGGAAACATGGAGCGCTCCCTTCGTAATGAGGAGCACACTGCGACCCTCGCAGCTGAAGTACAGGGTAGCCTTATCAAGCCGAACACTACATCGGCAGTCAAGCCACCGAACACTGTTAAACGAGTCTGGTCTACCCTGCAGAATGACAGTCCAGCTCGTCAAGATCTAGATTAGAAATTCAGCCTCCATCGCAGCCCCAACTGGATTGCGGCATATGCACCATGCATACATAACTATGCACTAAAGATACCATGGGCAAGGACGGAGGCATATTAAAGTCCACAATATGGCTCGATCCTACCTGGACCCTCATATTCTTCCTTTCTTTTTCTTATTTATATTTTTCCAGGTTCTTTACAACCCACATCACCTTTCGATGGTACCAAGAGCCCTTTTCCAGGCCCTTTAAGTGTACTCGACCATCCATCCTCTCAAAGGATCACACATCAAGGCGAAAAGCAACGCAGACGGGCGATAGAGTATCCAAAGGATCTTCAAGATCACCTTTTTATTTTTTTAGGACCTGTATACAGCTTTCCCTTGTTCTCGAGATATATAATAGCCTCGAGGCCTATGGCATCCTCCGTAAAAATACGTCTTGACATATCAATCAGACTATAATGGGAACAATTTTCGCCCAACCTATTCGGTCTTGGCTTATCTCCTAATCTGTATTCCCTCTTTTCGTCCGATTATCATATACACCTCGGCACAAACTAAATCGCCAGTGGCTCTACCTAGCCATACATATTTTTCAGTAAAGAAGTTTGAAACACTTTTATCATACACTTCGGCGTCCTGAATATAGCATTATGTGCATCGGCTCTGAATCATGTCTTTGGTCAATAGTTGGGTTGCCCGGCTCCTATGGTTACTACCTTACATTTCGCCCGTTCGGCTAGGGTAGTAAAGGGAGAACTACTGCGATTGTGTTTCCGGCTCGCCCGTTCAAACACCTCAGTAGAGAAAGCCGAAAACTGACTGTAATGATGTGGCGAGAGCTGGTCAGCTATTCGGTGACTTAATATAAATCTTTTGCGATTTTTTCTGTATTATACGAAGGACGGGCTTCGGCTCGGTCACGCACCCAAGGCATCCGAGTACGGATGGCCGCATGCACACCAGGGGCTAGTACTTAACCCCTCCATCAAACTCCTATGGCTAAGTGAAAGTACTAAAGCCGCATAGTCTGATTGCGTGGTTCGCTACGTAAATCACCTCCTTTACGGACTGAGACGTTGGGTCAAGAGTGATTACACGTTACTCCGAACACCCCCGTAGTATCTACGTGGGGGCTAAAGCCGACGACTGGCAAACTTTTGGAATAATAACATACGGCCGCACAGGAGGAAATTAGTTTGGATGAAAGCATAGATATATTGCAAAAGCCTTCGTTTATAATACAATGTCTGGGCAGCTCAGGTACATTCACCCGAGCATAATATCCTTCGAGCATTGGCCCTCTATCAAACGGGCACCCTCTAAGACGTCCTCAAAATAGTGCTCCGGCTTGCGGTGGTCCTTGCCTCCGGGCGGACCCTCAACTGCCATGACAGCGGCCTTCATTTTCGCCCAGTGCATCTTGACACGAGCGAAGGCCATCCCCGCACCTTCTATACATACCGACCGCTTGACCGCGTCAATTTGGGGTAGCACAACGACGAGTCACTGCACCATGCCGAAGTAGCTGCTCGGAATAGGTTCGGCTGGCCACAGCCGGACTATGATGTCCCTCATGGCCAATCCGGACATCCTATGCAGCTCGGCCCACTGTGTCATCTGTTCATTCAACAACGTTGGGCGCTCCTGCGTCATGAATTGTGACTAGAAGAGCTTCTCTGTCGCATATCCCTCCTGGGCCTCGAAGTACTGCTCGGCGTCGGTGGCGCTCTTCGGGAGATCCGCAAAGGTGTCTGGAGCACTCCACAGTTGAGTGAGCAAGGCATACTTCTGATTGTCGAATTTACTCTGTAAAAGAAAGGGCTCGCCAGCCGCTATCTGTTTGGCCTGCTCGATCTCCTCACGCTTCGCACGGGACTCGGTCCGCGCCTCCTTTGCCTCTTGAAGAGCCTTGGAGAGTTCGGCCACTTGGGCTTTATTACTCTCCTCTAAGGACTCACACTTGTTGGCGGTATCCTGGAGCGCTTGCTCCACCTCGGTCACCCTCTCCTCATACTAGCGGCGCCTGTCCTGTTCGGCCTTTAAATCCGCATCCGCTTTGTCTGCGGCCGCTTTGCTCGCCCTCGCCTCCTCCTTGGCTTCGACAAGAGCACTCTTGAGGGTCTCGACCTTGGCAGCACTACCTACAATCATACCCAAAGTAGCACATGAGCTTAAACTCTGAGTTTGCATTACAATTCAAGCTTGTAAGGGGTCTTTTAAAAGCATACCTTAGGCCTCATCGAACCGCTTGTTAATATGGTGGATCTCATTGTCAGCCAGCTTCAGTTTTCGCTGGAGTTCGGAAACTTCAGCATCATTGGCTGAAGCCACTAAAAGTGAAGCCTGTTTATCAAAATAGATAAGTCTGTTATCTCCGGTGAATATTTGATCCTCTGTCCGGCCCCTTTTCCCGAAGAGCCGAACAAAGTCTCAGGGGCTACTATCTATATACGGGAATATTTTTCCAATATGACAAGCGGCTAAGAAAATTATATCACATACCTCAAAGCCTGTTAACATGCTAGTGAAAGCTTCGTTCGGCCCGCTTTTGGCGGACTGAACCTTCTCAACCACCGTACCCATCAGGGTACGGTGCTCCTCCACGACGGAAGCACGTTGAAGTGCTTCCCTCAATGTGCCCGGCGCCTCCGGATTGATGAGGTCACCGCTGGAGTCGGCACTCCCCCTCCCTTAAAGGAGGTTGCTCGCTCGGTTCCGGAGTCGTGTGGGTCTCCGAAGTTGTATTCGATTGGGGGCCAGACTAGTCCAGGCCCCCATCGTCAGTCGCCACGGGGGTTGTGCCCCCAATGTTTTCGGCAGCTTAGGCATTACCCTTTGGCGCCATTTCAGCGGCCTTCTGCACCTCTCCCTGGCCCGGAGAGGTCCTTTCGGACAACACCTCAGTGTCATCCGTGGCAGGTGGCGGAGAGGCTCGCAGACGCGTTTCGCCTTCCATCATCTCCGGCGCCAAAGAGTTCCCCGAAGACGATGACAGTTGGGGGAGATCACAGGCCGGACTGAAATGCATAAATGATATGTTCTCCAACAATTTGTAAAAGGCCAGATATATGTAGTATCTTTGAATACTTACGAATCAACCAGGGGCTTCGGCCTGGGTGCCACTCGGGGATGTCTTCGGCATCCGATTCCGAATCACTCGAGAGGGAGATCTTCCCCTTCTTGGACGCTTCTGCCTCCAGGTCCACGGAAGCCGCCCTTTTGTTCTTTCCCCCCTTAAGGGGAGAATTGCTCTCTTCCTCCTCCTCCTCTTCGTCTTCGTCTCCCTCGTGGGAGGAGAGAGCTTTGGTATCTCCAGACACAGCGTCCGAAGTACCTTTACGGCGGATGCCACTTTTGGCCTCCCTTCCCTTCTTCTTCGGCGCCTGGTACGGCGCCAGGACCAGCATCTTCGTTAACAGAGGGATGGCGGGGTCTTTGGGTAGCGGAGCAGGGCATCGAATCCGCTCCGCCTTTTTTGTCCAGCCCTGAGGGAAGAATGGAAAGCTCATCATACTCCTTGGATTTGCAAATTAAGGTTATCAGAAAACTTACTAGAGTGGCCGGATGAACGTAGTCGAGGCCGAGGTCTTCGGTCGTTTCTGGCCATGACTTCTAGGCCTTGAAAAGCAGCTTCCATACCTCTTCGTGCGTCGTGCCGAAGAATTGCTGTAGGGTCCGAGGGCTGGCCGGATTAAACTCCCACATATGGAGAGTCCGGCGCTGGTAGGGGAGAATCCGACGAAAAAGCATCACTTGGATCACATCGGCAAGACTGGTGTTCTTCTCTATCATAATCTTGACACGCTTTTGCAGTGTCATCACCTCATCGGATAATGCCCAGTCCAGGCCCTTTTTAATCCACGATGTAAGCCGCATTGGAGGCCCGGATTTGAACTCAGGGGTGGCGGCCCATGTGGCATCGCGAGGTTCCGTGATATACAACCACTCCTATTGCCATCCCTTCACGGTCTCCACGAAGGCCCCCTTGGGCCAAATGACGTTGGGGAGCTTGCTCACCATGGCACCGCCGCACTCTGCATGTTGACCGTCGACCACTTTAGGCTTTATGTTGAAGACCTTGAGCCACATGCCGAAATGGGGGGGATGCGGAGGAATGCCTCACAGACGACGATGAACACTGAGATATGGAGGAAGGAATTTGGGGCTAGATCATGGATATCTAGCCCATAATAGAACATGAGCCTGCGGACGAAAGGGTGGAGAGGGAACTCTAGTCCACGGAGAAAGTGGGGGATGAACACCACCCTTGTCGGATTTCGGGTTCAGGCAAAACCCTTGAGGTTCGAACACTGGGATGCGCACGAAGATCTCCCCCCTCTCTAGCTCGCACACTCAACGATCTCACGGCCTATCTTCGATGGACCCAAAGAACACGAGACACAAAATTATACTGGTTCGGGCCACCATTGTGGTGTAATACCCTACTCCAGTGTGGTGTGGTGGATTGCCTCTTGGGCTGTGGATGAACAGTTACAAGGGAAGAACAGCCTCCTGAGGATAGGTGTTCTTGTGCTTGGTGAGCTTGTGTGTTTGAGGATGATCCGGATCCTCTCTCGACCGTCCTCTCTTGCTATGGTGGCTAGTCCTATTTATAGTGGCCTTGGTCCTCTTCCCAAATATTGAGCGGGAAGGGATCCCACAACGGCCAAATTCGAAGGAAGACAACTAGTACAAGTTATCCTAACAAAAGTAGTCTTCGCCTGCCAAAGGCTCTGGTGGTGACGCCGTCTTGGGCTCCACGGTGACCTCCGTCCTGCCGTTCTGCTGGTCTTTGTCTTGTTGCACCGATATGGAAACCTTTGCCTGATGCCTTGGAACTCCTCGCATGCGCTTGCCTCCTTAGCACCAAAGAGGAAGCGAGGACACTGTGCTTGCTGGTGCCTGCCTGGTCTTGGTCGTCATGGCTTATGTTTTTGGAACCTCACGAGGTTCGCCTTGCCTTGATTTCTCCGCCCCTCGTGAGCTAGCCTGGTGAGGAGGTCTTGCATCGTCTGCCTCGCGAAGCTTGGCTCCTCGCGAGGGTCTTGGGTGTTTGCTGGTGAAGATAGATCGTACGGGGCAGCTGGAGGAGCCACGCTGCGGGCCGCAGGCAGGCAAGTCTGGGGACCCCCATTCCTAGAACGCCGATAGTAGCCCCTGGGCCCAAGGCGCGCTCGGGTTTGGCTTCGAGGTGAAACCAAAGGGCAAGTGTGGAGCGCCGCGGGCCCCAATAGCCGGCGGCCTTGGTTGATGCGTGGCGACTGATTGGACATGGGCTTCTCCGCTTCCCCGTGCAGCCTCGGCAACTGCCCGACTAGAGGGGTCCTCGCTGCATGCAGGAAAAATATCATTATTACCTTAGATCATGGAAGCTGGCGGTTGGCCTCCCCTTGGTTATAAATGGGAGGTGGGGGCAGAGCCCCCATCACCCGTCTCTCCTCTGCCTCTCCTGCTTCTTCTCCTTCCTTGCTCCACTCCTTGCTGGTGTAGTCATGGCGCCGATTCGGAGGTTCTCGGCCGCGGAAAAGGGCAAGGCTCCCCTTAACAAGCCCGAGCTGCTCCCGCCGAAGAAGAGGAGGCCCCATCGTCGTGAGATGGTCGTGAGGCCGGTGGTGTCGCGTCCGTGGTACGAAAGGCCGCCTCCTGGGTACCTGTTGCCCTTCTATGCTCACGCCGATGATTCTGGAGGGAGGAGCGATGAGCGCCACCGCCCGCGCCAGGGCTGTGGCCGCCGTTCCGCGGAGATGCGTGCCGTCGCCCCAGGGGTCCATGCTACGGAATCCTCACGCAAGTTCATGCTACCTCTTGAGCACTGCGTTGGTTTTCCCCAAAGAGGAAGGGATGATGTAGCAAAGTACCATAAGTATTTCCCTCGGTTTTTGAGAACCAAGGTATCAATCCAGTAGGAGGCTACGCGCGAGTCCCTCGTACCTGCACAAAACAAATAAATCCTCACAACCAACGCAAATAGGGGTTGTCAATCCCTATAAGGACACTTACGAGAGTGAGATCTGATAGATATGATAAGATAATATTTTTGGTATTTTTATGATAAAAGATGCAAAGTAAAATAAAGGCAAAGTAAATAGCAAAGGAAATAACTAAGCAGTAGGAGATCAATATGATAAAGATAGACCCGGGGGCCATAGGTTTCACTAGTGGCTTCTCTCTAGAGCATAAGTATTCTACCGTGGGTGAATAAATTACTGTTGAGCAATTGACAAAATTGAGCATAGTTATGAGAATATCTAGGTATGATCATGTATATAGGCATCACGTCCGAGACAAGTAGACCGACTCCTGCCTGCATCTACTACTATTACTCCACTCATCGACCGCTATCCAGCATGCATCTAGAGTATTAAGTTAAAAACAGAGTAATGCCTTAAGCAAGATGACATGATGTAGAGGGATAGACTCATGCAATATGAAGAAAACCCCATCTTGTTATCCTCGATGGCAACAATACAATACGTGCCTTGCTGCCCCTACTGTCACTGGGAAAGGACACCGCAAGATTGAACCCAAAGCTAAGCACTTCTCCCATTGCTAGAAAGATCAATCTAGTAGGCCAAACCAAACTTATAATTCGAAGAGACTTGCAAAGATAACCAATCATACATAAAAGAATTCAGAGAAGATTCAACTATTGTTCATAGATAGACTTGATCATAAACCAACAATTCATCGGTCTCAACAAACACACCGCAAAAAGAAGATTACATTGAATAGATCTCCACAAGAGAGGGGGAGAACATTGTATTGAGATCCAAAAAGAGAGAAGAAGCCATCTAGCTACTAACTATGGACCCGTAGGTCTGAGGTAAACTACTCACACTTCATCGGAGAGGCTATGGTGTTGATGTAGAAGCCCTCCGTGATCGATGCCCCTTCCAGCGGAACTCCGGAACAGGCCCCAAGATGGGATCTCGTGGATACAGAAAGTTACGGCGGTGGAATTAGGGTTTTGGCTCCGTATCTAATCGTTTGGGGGTACGTGGATATATATAGGAGGAAGGAGTACGTCAGTGGAGCAACAGGGGGGCCACAAGGGTGGAGGGCGCGCTTAGGGTAGGCAGTCGCGCCCCCTACCTCGTGGCCTCCTCTTTTCTTTCTTGACGTAGGGTCCAAGTCTCCCGGGTCTTGTTCGTTGAGAAAATCACGTTCCCAAAGGTTTCATTCCGTTTGGACTCCGTTTGATATTCATTTTCTTCGAAACCCTAAAACAGGCAAAAAAACATCAATTCTCGGCTGGGCCTCCGGTTAATAGGTTAGTCCCAAAAATAATATAAAAGTGGATAATAAAGCCCAATAATGTCCAAAACAATAGATAATATAGCATGGAGCAATAAAAAGTTATAGATACGTTGGAGACGTATCAAGCATCCCCAATCTTAATTCCTGCTCGTCCTCGAGTAGGTAAATGATAAAAAAAGAATTTTTGATGCGGAGTGCTACTTGGCATAATTTTTAATGTAATTCTTCTTAATTGTGGTATGAATATTCAGATCCGAAAGATTCAAGACAAAAGTTCATATTGACATAAAAATAATAATACTTCAAGCATACTAACTAAGCAATTATGTCTTCTCAAAATAACATGGCCAAAGAAAGTTCATCCCTACAAAATCATATGGTTTAGTCATGTTTTATTTTCGTCACACAAGAATGCTCTCATCATGCACAACCCCGATGACAAGCCAAGCAATTGTTTCATACTTTAGTAATCTCAAACCTATAAACTTTCACGCAATATATGAGCGCGAGCCATGGACATAGCACTATGGGTGGAATAGAATATAATGAGGGGGGTTATGTGGAGAAGACAAAAAAGGAGAAAGTCTCACATCAACAAGGCTAATCAATGGGCTATGGAGATGCCCACCGATTGATGTTAATGCAAGGAGTAGGGATTGCCATGCAACAGATGCACTAGAGCTATAAATGTATGAAAGCTCAACAAAAGAAACTAGTGGGTGTGCATCCAACTTGCTTGCTCATGAAGACCTAGGGCACTTGAGGAGGCCCATTGTTGGAATATACAACCCAAGTTCTATAATGAAAAATTCCCACTAGTATATGAAAGTGACAAAACAAGAGACTCTCTATCATGAAGATTATGGTGCTACTTTGAAGCACAAGTGTGGAAAATGATAGTAACATTGTCCCTTCTCTCTTTTTCTCTCATTTTTTGGGCCTTCTCTTTTCTATGGCCTTTCTTTTTTTTATAATTCCTTACTTGGGACAATGCTCTAGAAAATGATGATCATCACACTTCTATTTATTTACAACTCAATGATTACAAGTCGATACTAGAATAAAAGATGACTCTATATGAATGCCTCCGGCGATGTACCGGGATATGCAATGGATCAAGAGCGACATGTATGAAATAATTATGAACGGCGGCTTTGCCACAAATACTATGTCAACTACATGATCATGCTAAGCAATATGACAATAATGAATGTGTCATGATGAACGGAATGATGGAAAGTTGCATGGCAATATATCTCGGAATGGCTATGGAAATGCCATAATAGGTAGGTATGGTGGCTGTTTTGAGGAAGATATAAGGAGGTTTATGTGTGAAAGAGTGTATCATATCACAGGGTTTGGATGCACCGGTGAAGTTTGCGCCAACTCTCAATGTGAGAAAGGGCAATGCACGGTACCGAAGAGGCTAGCAAGGATGGAAGGGTGAGAGTGCGTATAATCCATGGACTCAACATTAGTCATAAAGAACTCACATACTTATTGCAAAAATCTACAAGTCATCAAAAACCTCGGTACTACGCGCATGCTCCTAGAGGGATAGATTGGTAGGAAAAGACCATCGCTCGTCCCCGACCGCCACTCATAAGGAGGACAATCAAATAACACCTCATGTTTCAAATTTGTTGCATAACGTTTACCATACGTGCATGCTACGGGACTTGCAAACTTCAACACAAGTATTTCTCAATTTCACGACTACTCAACTAGCACGACTTTGATATTATTACCTCCATATCTCAAAACAATCATCAATCATCAAACTTCTCTTAGTATTCAAAACACTCTTAAGAAAATTTTACTAATCTTGAACTCCCAGCATATTAGGATTTTAAGAAAATTATCATGCTATTAAGACTCTCGAAATAATCTAAGTGAAGCATGAGAGATCAATAGTTTCTATAAAACAAATCCACCACCGTGCTCTAAAAGATATAAGTGAAGTACTAGAGCAAAACTATATAACTCAAAAGATATAAGCGAAGCACATAGAGTATTCTAACAAATTCCAAATCATGTATGGCTCTCTCAAAAGGTGTGTACAGCAAGGATGATTGTGGTAAACTAAAAAATAAAGACTCAAATCATACAAGACGCTCCAAGCAAAACACGTATCATGTGGCGAATAAAAATATAGCTCCAAGTAAAGTTACCGATAGAAGTAGACGAAAGAGGGGATGCCTTCCGGTGCATCCCCAAGCTTTGGCTTTTAGGTGTCCTTAGATTATCTTGGGGGTGCCATGGGCATCCCCAAGCTTAGGTTCTTGCCACTCCTTGTTCCATAATCCATCAAATCTTTACCCAAAACTTGAAAACTTCACAACACAAAACTTAAAGTAGAAAATCTCGTGAGCTCCGTTAGCGAAAGAAAACAAAAGACCACTTCAAGGTACTGTAATGAACTCATTCTTTATTTATATTTGGAAGAGAGAGAGTCCGCGGTACCGCCTGCTGTAGTCCTCAGGGAGTTCTTGCAGGTCAGCGCGAGGAGGGGAACAGATCGCCGCGGTGATCACCCGTCCGTCGCTGGCTTGTGGGAGGGGGCTCCCTACTGCGGAGAGCCCCCGGGGCGTGTACAACCCCGCCCTGGCACGTGGCCTACACGGTAGGGTTAGGCGAGGTGTATTTGGACGCTCGTGAGCCAGTGCGGGACTCGCGAGGCCCTACCTCTTGGCGGGTTGTGCCTGGTCTTGGTTCTTGATGGCTTTGGCGTTCCTGTGAGATGGTTAGACAACCTGCGCCGAGTGGATTTCTTGAGGCTATCATACGAGAAGGCCAAGCACCAACGACCCTAAGAGGTGACGTGAACAAGGCCGGCCCGCGAGACAGAGCTCAGCTGTTGGATTTATCAACGCTGCAGGGACGGGCCCAAGCATAGACGCCGTGCCTAGCCTTCTTATGCGAAGGATCCTGAAGAAAGACAATCGGCATGCGGCTCCCTTGGTGGGGTGACAATCAAGCATGTGATAGCCATAGGTAGATTATGCATGAGAAGCAAACTGGCTCAGGTAAACGCAGGAACGATGCATGCCACTGGGTTGAACTCGAGAGGCCTGGGGATGATGCTGCCCGAGGGGCACTCCCAGCAGAGTGAACTGAAGATGCAAGCAGATACATGCCGCAGGGATAGACCCACGCGGCCTAGGAATGATGCAGCCCAAGGGGCGCTCCAAGCTAAATGAACTTGGAAAGATGTCACCTGATTTGGTTGCTGAAGGGGTGTTGGGGTAGCTGAAGACGCGTAGCGAAGAAGTCGCCCCTCATGAGCTGTCCAGGCCCTAAGCCTCGGGAGGCCCTAGAGGCTCGGGCAGCCTCCGGAGGACCGTCTCCATCTCCGCCAGGACTGCGTGATGCATGTCCTCCTGACCCGCCATGACGCTCCGCAGGTTGCGCTGGAAGGCAGCAGCCACGCTCGGCAGGCCGAACGGCATGCGAATGTAGCTGTGAGGTGGACCCTCGTAGCATCCAACACGCGAAGGCCAGAAGCGCTCCTGAGATGCGGCCCGGTTGAGCCCTGGGATGTCGATGCGGACGCGCAGCTCACCACCCTCGCCTGGGTGGGGAGCAATGCTAGGTGGGCGGTGGTCGCCGCGTATTGCTCTTGCTTCCTGAAGCTCCTGAGATGCCTCGTTGATGAACTCCTGAGCGCCAGGCGCTCTTCGCCTGGCGCCCTCCTGAGGGAAGCGTGCCACGAAGCACGCCTCCACGTGGTGCCCGAGTGCCTCCCTCGTCATGCTGGCCAGGTCTGAGGCCCTCAAGAAGAGAGCCCTCAAGCCCTGCCCGAGGACGGCACCGGGCGCGCCTCCCTATGCGAGGGAGGGAGGCGCCCCAGGCGCGGACGTAGATCCTGAAGTGATGCCTTTGGAGGTGCCGCTCCCTTGGGGTCCAGTGTAGAGCAGCTGCTTCTTCTTCTTGGGGTTGGCCTCAGGAGGGTACCGCGCTGCGCTGCTGTCGGGGTCTTCGAGTGATGCAGCTTGGAAGGCACACTCGAGGGAGCACACCACGTCTCTTTCTTCGCAGGGGATGGTGATGATTCCGCCGCTTTCAGGCATCTTGAGGACGTTGTAGCTATGGTGGGCGACTGCCATGAATTTGGCCAGTGCTAGGTACCCGAGGATACCATTGTACGGCAGATGGATGTGGGCGACGTCAAGACGATAAGCTCGGTGTGGTAGTTGTCGCGCTGACCGAAGGTGACAGGGAGACGAGCTTGCCCTGTCGGGGTGGTACAGCCGTCAGTCACTCCTTAGAAAGGCTTAGTAGGCTGGAGCTGATCATATGGCACTTGAAGGTTGTCGAAAGTCCCGACGGACAGGACATTGAGCCCTGCGCCGCCGTCGATGAGGGTCTTGGTGACTTGGGCATTGCTGATGACGGGTGAACAGAGCATCGGGAGAACGCCGGCCATTGCCGCGCACTTGAGCTGGTCTGCCGAGCTAAAGGTGATGGCGTACTTGGACCATCCGAGCGGGCGCGTGGCTTCGAGCTTGGGGAGGACTGTGTTCACCTCGCGATCAAACTGCTTGAAGACTCGCTGAGAGGCTAGCTCCGCCCAGGATACAGGCGATAGCCCGCGGCTCTTGGAAGCCCCCAGCCCCCTCATCCTGTTGATGGTCGTTGTTCCTTCTTGGCGGCGGCAGCGGAGGGAGACCAGGGTTGCCCTGAGGACGGTCCTCACGAGGCTGGTCCCTCCAGGCGCCCTCACGAGGCTGATCCTGCCAACGATCCTCGCGAGGTTGGTCGCGCCACTCCTGGCGAGGCCCACGGTCGTCCCAACGTCCTCCACCACGTCCAGCTCCTCGGCTGTAGCCCCGGTCGTTGCGCTCGGGGCGTCAACCGAAGCATCCATCTTGAATGGCCCTGAGCTCTTGACAGTCATTAGTGTTGTGCATGCGCATGTTGTGGAAGGCGCAGAACGTGCGGCTGCCCTTGGACGACTTGGGACGATCTCGGCTGCGCTTGGTGTCTAGTACTGCCGCGAGCACGGCCACTCCCTTGCGCTTCATGTCCTTGACCTTGGCCTTCTTCTCCTCTGGGTCCGCAGCAGGGAGCTCGAGGAGGGAGAGGCGCCCCTCCTCAGCTCTTGCACACTTGGTCGCGATGTTGAACAGCTCCAAGGTCGTGCACAACTCTTCATGGATGGCGAGCTCCTCCTTCATCTTGACGCCACGGACGTCATCGAAGAACGCCGAGATGATAGCCTCGTTCGTTACCTTGGGGATCTTGATTCGCGCGCTATTGAAGCGTTGGATGTATTTCTGCAGGGTTTCTCTTGGTTGTTGCTTGATGCGGCGTAGGTCACCCACGATCGGGGGCGGTCGCGAGAGCCCTGGAAGTTGGTGATGAAGCGGTCGCGCATCTCGTCCTAGGAGGAAATCGAGCCTGGGGGCAGGTTCAGGAGCCATGAGCGGGCACCGTCCTTAAGAGCCATGGGAAACCAGTTCGCCATGACCTTCTCGTCGCCGTTAGCCGCTTCGATGCTCAGCTCCTAGAGCTGCAGAAACTCCGCAGGGTCGGGGGTGCCTGTCGGATTTCGGGTTCTGGCAGACCCTTGAGGTTCGAACACTGGGGTGCGCGCGGAGATTTCGCCTCCTACCTACCTACACCCCTCCGCCTCGCTAAGATCTAAGCTATGAAAAGAACAACACAAGAGACACAGGGTTTATACTGGTTTGGGCCACCGTTGTGGTGTAATACCCTACTCCAGTGTGTGGTGTGGTGGATTGCCTCTCGGGCTGATGATGATGAACAATACAAGGAAGAACAGCCTCGCGAGGGTTTGTTCTTGGCTGGGGCGATGAACTGCTGGGAGGAGTTCAGTCACCCTTCTCTCTCTCTCTCTCTCTCTCTCTCTCTCTCTTCTCGATCGTTGATGCCCCTCAACCTCTCTCTCGGATTTCGATCCCCTTCCTACTATGGTGGCTAGTCCTATTTATAGAGGCCCTGGTCCTCTTCCCAAATATCGAGCGGGAAGGGAGCCAACAATGGCGGGCTAATTTGAAAGGGGACAGCTAGTACCAGTTATCCTGACAAAAGTAGTCTTCGCCTACACAAAGCTCTGGTGGTGACGCCGTCTTGGGCTCCACGATGACCTCCATCTTGCAGTCCTCCTGGTCTTGGTCTTGTTGCACCGAAATGGCAACCTTTGCCTGATGCCTCGGTACTCCGCGGCTGCGCTTGCCCCCTTTGCACCAAAGGGGAAAGGAGGACACTGCACGGGCTGGCGCCCTTGGTCGTCATGGCTTGCGTCACGGGCACCTCGTGAGGTACCCCACCTTGACCTCTCCGCCTCCTCGCGAGCCAGCCTGATGAGGCCGTGCCTGAGGAAGCTCCGCGTCATCCGCCCCGCGAGGCTTGGCCCCTCGCGAGGGTCTTGGGTTTGTGTTGGTGAAGATGGGCCGTGCTGGGCCCCCCTTTGAGCCACGCCACAGGCCGCAGGCAGGCAAGTCTGGGGACCCCCATTCCCAGAACGCCGACAGTAGCCCCCGGGCCCAAGGCGCGCCCGGACTTGGCCGTGCAGGGAGGCGGAAGGGCAAGAGCGAAGCGCCGTGGGCCCTAACAGCCTGCGGCCTTGGGCGCCGCGTGGCGGTTGATTGGACGTGGGCGCCTTAGCAACTGCGCGAGTTGATAAAGGAGCGGCATCCGCCTAGGCTTTGCTTTTTTCTTTCCCCGGTTGCTGTCTCTCCGACTCCTTCTGCCGTTCTGGATCGTGCTGTTGCCGAGCTGGACTGACTGCGGCAGGATCTTCTTGGCGCCGACCCTCGCTTGGTGGCCGGGCGCTTGGAGCTAGCTGCAGGATGGGTTCGCTCCGACGCTTCGATTCGGGCGGCACTGGCCCAAGCCTCGACGGCTTGCGATGAGGAGAAGCGGGCCGTCCTCGAGGCGAAGGCTGCTCGTGACGCAGCCCTGGGGGAGGTGGTCGACGTCCGTGGTCGCTGCAAGGCGCTGGAGGACGAGCTGCAAGGCCTGCGGGACCAGCTCGCGAAAGAGGTCCGCCTTCGCCAAGAGCAGGAAGAAGGCGTGAAGGCTCGCGAGGCGGTCGTCAAGGAGAGGGAGGTCAAGGTCAGGAAACGCCACGACCGCCTAGGCGCGCTGGAGCAGGGGTTGGGGGCGAGGAAGGCCGAGCTGGACGACAAGGCCCTGGTTCTTGCCGAGGACCGCGTGGCCTTCACGGAGATGGAGGCGAAGGCTCGCTCCTCACTGAGGACGCTTTACGACAGTGGCCTGGAGATCCCGCTGGCTGGCACCGAGGACGGCCCCGCCAAGCTGCTTCCCTTCCTGGTTTGCGCTCTTGAAGATGTCGCCCTTGGCCTTGGCCCCACGGCCAAGGCCGAGGCGCGTGTCCTGTCTTCTGCAGCACTGACGCGGGTCCTCACCCACATCTACCTTCGCGATCCCGGCGTCGACCTCGACAGCCTGCTGGAGCCAGTAAGCGGCGAGCGTGCCGCTCCCGCTGCCGAGGCCGTGAAGGGTCGCGCGGAGGCTCTGCTGGGGAAGTTCCGGGCCTTCAGCACCAAGCCGAAGCAAGGCGCTGCCGACCCCACTGCTCCATGAGGCGAACCCACTCCGCGTTGCTCCGCCGCCGACAAGTGACTCCGTTGTGGCTCCTGTCCTGCCTTTAATTCCTGCACATGTATCATGCCTCAGGGAGGCATTTAAACTTGCGTTTGGCATTGAGATAACAGTGTGGACTGTAATATTTGCTTTTGAATTCCTTGAAATTTGCGCTTTTCCTTCCTACTTGCTTATGTTCTATGCTGGCAGAGCCCGGCCCCGCGCATGCCTCACCCAGCGTTGGTCCCGACCGGAAACTAGGACGGGGCCAAGGAGTGAGGGGCCACGTGACAAGTTAGGCTCCTGAGTCGCGATGCTCAGGAGTCCCCCTTGGTGCACGAACAGCAAGTAGGGAGGTGTGATGTGGGTGGATCTACCGTTCTACGTCTGCAGAGCCCGGCCGCGTGCATACCTCAACCGCCGTTAGCCTTTCAGAACTAAGGAGTGAGGGGCTACGTGACCAGTTAGGCCCCTGAGTCGCGATGCTCAGGAGTCCCCCTTGACGCTCAAACGGCCTTCGTACCTTGGCGCCGCTCGGGGAGAGACGCGCGACGAACCAGGCCCGGGGGGACCTGGCTGGGCGGCGTGCGTCTGGGTGTGACGCAGGCGCAGCCCCCGTGCCCAGCCCCCTCACGCGGCACACCCGAGGGGAGGCGTTACGATGAGGCTAGACACTGAGCTCTGGGCTCCCTGAGGTTGATGCGGCCTGGGGGCCACCCTCAGTTGTTTATCACCAGCGCGGAGCATAGCGCTTCCGTATGTGTACGGGCATAGCCGCTCCTCGGCAGTGTCGTCAGCCAGCGCGGAGCATGGTGCTTCCACTGGTACGTGGGAGGGGGCCCCCTCCGGGAGGATCCCCCGGGGCGTGTACAGCCCCGCCCTGACACGTGGCTGGCACGATAGGGCCTGGCGAGGTGTATCTGGGCACCCGTGAGCCAGCGCGGGACTCACAGGGCCCTACCTCTAAGCGGGTTATGCCTGACACTGGGCCTTATCTTGTGATGTGTCCCTGCAAATTTGGTTAGATGTCGGCACTCTACGTCCTCGGGTCCCGGCCCTCGAGCTGGTCTCAGCCGTCGCTGGTATGCCAGGTCGTGATGCCGTGGACAAGGCCAGAGGGTGAGGGCTGGAGAGCCAGTAAGAGCCCTGAGTCGCGATGCTCAGGTACCCCCCCTTTAACGTGCAAGTGGTCGGCATGGAGAAGAAGAGGTGCCGTGGACCGGCATCAAATAATCAAGCATGGTGAGTCTAACGCATAACCAGAAATAAACGCAAATGGGATACATGCCGCTGGGCCTGGCCCGAGCGACTTGGGGATCACACAGCCCGAGGGGCGCCCCCAACAAGGTAAGCTAACAACATGAAATAAAAGGGATACACGCCGCAGGGACGGACCCACGCGGCCTGGGAATAATGCAGCCCTGGGGGGGCGCTCCCAGCTGGAAATGAAACTTGAAAGATGTCACCTGATGACGTTGAGGACGAAGGAGTGTTGGTGTAGCAGACTCGGTGGGCTGCGGAAGCCGATCCTCACGAGCCCCCAGGCCCAGGGGCCTCGGGAGGCTCCGGAGGCGCTGGCGGCTCCTCGCGGACCATATCCATCTCCGCCAGGGCTGCGGAACGCCTGGCCTCTTGTGCCTCCGTGATGCCCCTCATGAGGCGCTGGTACATGGCAGCCGCGTTCAGCAAGCCGTAAGGCATGCGAACGTAGCTGTGGGGTGGACCTCCGCAGCGCCCCACTCGTGAGGGCCAGAGGTGCTCCAGAGAGGCGACTCGGTTGAGCCCTGGTATGTCGATGCAGACGCGCAGCCCACCATCCTCGCCTGGATGGGGAGCCACTGCTGGTAGGCGGCGGCCGCCTTTCATGACTCTTGACTCCTGTAGCTCCTGAATGGCCTTGCTGACGAACTCCTAAGGGTCTGGCTCTCCTTGCCTTGCTCCTTCTTGAGGGAAACGTGCTTCAAAACACGCCTCCATGTGGTGCCCAAGCGCCTCCCTCGTGACCCTAGCTAGGTCGGTGGCCCTCCAGGGGAGAGCCCCCGAGCCCTGCCTGAGGAGGGCGCCGGGCGCGCTTTCCTATGCGATGGAAGGAGGTTCCCCCTGGGCAGGCACGGGCCCAGAGGGGCCTGCCTCCTGAGGGGTCGGGCCGGACGATGTCTTCTTCTTGGGGGCGGTCTCGGGAAGCCTCCTGCTTCTGCGGTCCGGGTCTTCCAGTGAGTCGGCCTGAAAGGCTCATTTCAGGGAACACACCGCGTCCTTCTCTTCACAGGGCACCGTGATGACTCCGCCACTTTCTGGCATCTTGAGGACGTTGTAGCCATGGTGAGTTACGGCCATGAACTTGGCCAGTGTTGGGTACCCAAGGATGGCGTTGTACGGCAGGCGAATGTGAGCGACGTCGAAGTCGATGAGCTCGGTGCGGTAGTTGTCGCGTGCCCCGAAGGTGACAGGGAGGCGGACCTGCCCAATCGGGACCGTGGAGCCGTCGGTGATTCTGGAGAAAGCTTGGTTGGCTGAAGCTGGCTGTAGGGCACTTGGAGATTGTTGAATGTTTCCACGGACAGGACGTTGAGCCCTGCCCCGCCATCGATGAGGGTCCTGGTGACCACCACGTTGCTGATGATTGGGGAACAAAGCATCGGCAGGACTCCGGCTGTAGCCGCACACTTGAGCTGATCTGCTGAGCTGAACGTGATGGTGCACGCCGACCACCTGAGAGGGCGCGTGGCTTCGAGCCTGGGAAGGACTGCATTCACTTCGCGGGCGAACTGCTTGAAGATGCGTTGAGAGGCTGGGACTTGAGCCCCGCCCAGGATGCAGGCGATCGCGCGCGGCTCCTGGAAGCCCCCAGCCCCCTCGTCCTGGTGGCGGTCCTCGTTTCTCCTTGGCTGCGGCAGCAGCGGAGGGAGGCCTGCGTTGCCTTGCGGGTGATCCTCGCGAGGCTGATCCCTCCAGTCTCCCTCGCGAGGCGGGTCTTGCCAGCGATCCTCGCGAGGTTGATCGCCCCACCCTTGGCGCGGGCCATGGTCTTCCCAGCGTCCTGCGTTCCTTCCTCCTCCTCGACCGTAGCCCCGATCACCGCGGTCGGGGCGACGGCCGATCCTTCCTTCTCGCACGGCTCGGAGCTCTTGACATTCGTTGGTGTTGTGGGTGTGGAGGTCGTGGTACACACAGTACCGGCTGCCCTTGGAAGGTTCGGGCTGATCTCTGCCCCGCTTGGTGTCTGGTTCTGCCGCGAGCACGGCAGCCCCCTTGCGCTTCACATCCTTGGCCTTGGGCTTCTTCTCTTCTGGGTCTGCGGCAGGCAGCTCAAGGAGGGAGAGACGCCCTTCCTCAGCCCTGGCACACTTGGTTGCCAAGTTGAACAGCTCCAAGGAAGTGCACAGGTCTTCATGCATCGCCAGCTCCTCCTTCATCTTGACATCGCGCACGCCCTCGGAGAAGGCTGAGATGATGGCCTCCTCGGTCACCTTGGGAATCTTGAGGCGTGCGTTGTTGAAGCGTTGGATGTACTTCTGCAGGGTCCCCCCGGGTTGTTGCTTGATGCGGCGCATGTCGCTCACGGCGGGTGGCCGGTCGCGAGTACCTTGGAAGTTGGCGATGAAGCAGGTGCGCATCTCGTCCCAGGAGGAGATCGTGCCTGGAGCCAGGTTCAGGAGCCAGGTGCGGGCCCTGTCCTTGAGCGCCATGGGGAACCAGTTCGCCATGACCTTCTCGTCTCCGTTGGCAGCTTCGATGCCCAGCTCGTAGAGCTGGAGGAACTCCGCAGGGTCAGCCGTGCCGTCGTAACGAGGAGGCAGGTCTGGCTTGAACTTGCCGGGCCACGCGACGCTGCGTAGCTCGTTGGTGAAGGCACGGCAGCCTGCTGTGGCCACGGGAGGCCTTGGGTGACGGAGAGCTTGGTCTTGCACGTCCCCACGCGCTGCAGCTGGGAGCAGCCGGGGTCTTGACGCGCGGGAGCAAGAGCATGGTCGCGACGTGCTGGAGCAGGGAGCGCCCGGGCAGCTTCTTGCGGGCGGGGGACTTCTTGGCAGCTCTGCTCTTGCCGTGCTGGCACCTGACGGAGCGGGTTCCGCCCAGGGGCCACGCGCCTTGGAGCCATGGCGCCTTCCTGAGGAGGAGGCGGCCGGGGCGCCGCCGGAGCTTCGTCGCCCGCGCGGGGCGGGGGGCGGTGCAGCGGAACGGACGGCGCAGGAGAGCCCCCTGCGGCGTGGACGAGCTCGGTGATGCGGTCGAGCCATTCTTCGTAGACGTCGTCGACGGGACGGTAGCGCAGGAGCTCGTTTGTCGCGATGAGCGCAGCTCGAGCCTCCATGGGCACGCGGAGCGCGCGGGACGAAGAACCAGCTGGGGTGAGCGAGGGAGTTGCGGTGCGGCCGTCTTGCCGCAAGGACGGATGCTGAGATGATGCTTGTTGCTCGTCCCCCGCTGGGCCGGTGGCGGCGTTGACGGCAGGTGATGGGGAACGGCGAGGACGCCCGCTGACAGGGGCCGTCTGGGCGACGCGGGAAGCGAGAGCGGCCCGGCGCTCGGCGCGGGCCCGACGAGCGTCAGACATGGGCGCGATGGTCGGAGGAGAACGGGGTGGTGGAAGACGAATTCCGGCGCACCCCTACCTGGCGCGCCAAATGTTGGATTTTGGGTTCCGGCAGACCCTTGAGGTTCGAACACTGGGGTGCGCGCGGAGATTTTGCCTCCTACCTACCTGCACCCCTCCGCCTCGCTAAGATCTAAGCTATGAAAAGAACAACACAAGAGACACAGGGTTTATACTGGTTCGGGCCACCATTGTGGTGTAATACCCTACTCCAGTGTGTGGTGTGGTGGATTGCCTCTCGGGCTGATGATGATGAACAATACAAGGAAGAACAGCCTCGCGAGGGTCTGTTCTTGGCTGGGGCGATGAACTACTGGGAGGAGTTCAGTCACCCTTCTCTCTCTCTCTCTCTCTCTCTCTCTCTTCTCGACCGTTGATGCCCCTCAACCTCTCTCTCGGATTTCGATCCCCTTCCTACTATGGTGGCTAGTCCTATTTATAGAGGCCCTGGTCCTCTTCCCAAATATCGAGCGGGAAGGGAGCCAACAATGGCGGGCTAATTTGAAAGGGGACAGCTAGTACCATTTATCCTGACAAAAGTAGTCTTCGCCTGCACAAAGCTCTGGTGGTGACGCCATCTTGGGCTCCACAATGACCTCCATCTTGCAGTCCTCCTGGTCTTGGTCTTGTTGCACCGAAATGGTAGCCTTTGCCTGATGCCTCGGTACTCCGCGGCTACGCTTGCCCCCTTTGCACCAAAGGGGAAAGGAGGACACTGCGCGGGCTAGCACCCGCCTGGCACCCTTGGTCGTCATGGCTTGCGTCACGGGCACCTCGTGAGGTACCCCGCCTTGACCTCTCCGCCTCCTCGCGAGCCAGCCTGATGAGGCCGTGCCTGAGGAAGCTCCGCGTCGTCCGCCCCGCGAGGCTTGGCCCCTCGCAAGGGTCTTGGGTTTGTGTTGGTGAAGATGGGCTGTGCTGGGCCCCCCTTTGAGCCACGCCGCAGGCCGCAGGCAGGCAAGTCTGGGGACCCCCGTTCCCAGAACACCGACAGTGCCGTCGTAGAGAGGAGGCAGATCTGGCTTGAACTTGCCTGGCCAGACACTCTGTGCAACTTAGGAGCGAAGGCGCGACAGCCCGCCGTGGCCACTGGGCCCGTCGTGGAGGCAGAGCTTGGTCGTGGTGCCCCTGCGCTTCCACGGCACGCGGCGCATGGCCCTGTCGCAGCAAGCAATCCTGGCACAGCGGAGCTGAGAGTGGTGGAGCGTTTCCTTGTGGACGGGGAATCTCTTGGCAGCTTATTTCTTCGTGCGCGGGCACATGGCGCTGTGGGTCGCGCCGCTGGGCCACGCATCTTGGAGTGAGGACGCCGTCTTGACGCGGGGGAGGCTGAGGTACTCCCTGAGCCGCACGCCTCGGCGCAAGGGTGCCATCTTGTTGCGGAGGAGGCGGAGGCGCTCCGTGAGCCACATCGCCCGTAGCTGGGGGCGAGCAAGGCAGCGAGAGTGACGAAGCAGGAGAGCCTCACACGGCGCTGACGAGCTCGGCGATGCGGTCCAGCCAGTCCTCGTAGAGGTCGTCGACCACGCAGGAGCTCGGGCGCCTTGAGCAGCGCGGCCTGCGCATCCGTGGGCGCACGGCGAGCGTGAGATGACGAGTCGTCCGGAGTCAGCCATGGGGTGGCGGTGTGGCTGTCTCGGCGCACGGAGGGATGCAGCGAAGAGGCTTGCTGCTCGTTTGCCGCCGGACCGGTGACGGTGTTGGCGGCGGGTGACGGAGAATGGCGGGGAGGCCCGCCTACTGGGGCCGTCTGAGCGACGCGGGCGGCGAGAGCGGCCCGGCGCTCCGGGCGAGCCCGGCGAGCGTCGGCCATGAGGTTGGTGGAGTGGCGAAGCGTGGATGGACGAAGAAGAAGGCTTCCGCGCACCCCTACCTGGCACGCCAAATATCGGATTTCGGGTTCCGGCAAAACCCTTGAGGTTTGAACACTGGGGTGCGCATGAAGATCTCCCCCCTCTCTAGCTCGCACACTCAACGATCTCACGGCCTAGCTTCGACGGAACCAAAGAACACGAGACACAAAATTTATACTGGTTTGGGCCACCGTTGTGGTGTAATACCCTACTCCAGTGTGGTGTGGTGGATTGCCTCTTGGGTTGTGGATGAACAGTTACAAGGGAAGAACAGCCTCCTGAGGAGAGGTGTTCTTGTGCTTGGTGAGCTTGTGTGTTTGAGGATTATCCAGATCCTCTCTCGACCGCCCTCTCTTGCTATGGTGGCTAGTCCTATTTATAGTGGCCTTGGTCCTATTCCCAAATATTGAGCGGGTAGGGATCCCACAACGGCCAAATTCGAAGGGAGACAACTAGTAAAAGTTATCCTGACAAGAGTAGTCTTCGCCTGCCAAAGGCTCTGGTGGTGACGCCGTCTTGGGCTCCACGGTGACCTCCGTCCTGTCGTTCTGCTGGTCTTGGTCTTATTGCACCGATATGGAAACCTTTGCCTGATGCCTTGGAACTCCTCGCCTGCGCTTGCCTCCTTAGCACCAAAGAGGAAGCGAGGACACTACACTTGCTGGCGCCCGCCTGGTCTTGGTCGTCATGGCTTACATTATTGGAACCTCGCGAGGTTTGCCTTGCCTTGATCTCTCCGCCCCTCGCGAGCCAGACTGGTGAGGCTGCCCCTGAGGAGGTCTTGCGTCGTCCACCTCGCGAGGGTCTTGGGTGTTTGCTGGTGAAGATGGACCATACAGGGCCGCTGGAGGAGCCACGCCGCGGGCCGCAGACAGGCAAGTCTGGGGACCCCCGTTCCCAGAATGACGACAACCCTCTCATTGGGCTCCGAAGTAGGGATAATCTGCTTTTCAGCAGGAAGCCGATGCGTGATGTTTGCGGCCAAGTACCCTGCTTCCCGAAGTTCCTTAATGTTCCCCTCTGTGACGGAGGAGGCCATCCACTTGCCCTGCGCACCAGATCCGGACATGGCTGGAGTGTTTGATGGGGACAGAAAAGATTGAAACTTGGGCGTTGGAGCTCGAGGGCGGATGGGCTGAGGAAGAAGAAGGCGTGGGGTAAAAAGATGGATCATTATCCTCTTATAAAGGCAATGAATATAAAGCGCCCCTCACGAACCTTAAAACTCGCCTATTCCCAAGGGGTCATGCAAACGGCACAGTTGAATTATCCAAACCCATATTGATGGGAATCCCGCAATAAGGGGACACGATCTCTGCTTTGACAAGACATGCCTATTAAGACCGAGCCTCGAAACACGAAGCGGGAGGCCAAAAAATGGTTCGAAATAATAATAAGGCCCGAACATAACGTCTCGCCGAAAAAGCTGTCAGTAGACATGACTTATTTTGCTTAAGTATTTCACCCTTGTGGTTAGGGGTTGTAATTATTGTATGGAGCCAGATATAGTTCTTTTGTTCAGCTGCTTTGGAGTATTCGGAAGAGGAACCTGCCTTGCAATGCCAAAGACAATCTGTGCGCCAGACACATCGTCATTGAAGCCTGGTTCAGGGGCTACTGAGGGAGTCCTGGATTAGGGGGTCCTCGGGCGTCCGGGCTATGTGACATGGGCCGGACTGATGGGCCGTGAAGATACAAGATAGAAGGCCTTCCCCCGTGTCCGGATGGGACTCTCCTTTGCGTGGATGTCAAGCTTTGACGTTCGGATATGAAGTTTCCTTTCTTTGTAAACCGACTCTGTACAAACCTAGGCCCCTCCGGTGTCTATATAAACCGGAGGGTTTAGTCCGTAGAGGCAATCATAATCATACATGCTAGACATCTAGGGTTTAGCCATTACGATCTCGAGGTAGATCAACTCTTGTAACCCCTATACTCATCAAAGTCAATCAAGCAGGAAGTAGGGTATTACCTCCATCAAGAGGGCCCAAACCTGGGTAAACATCATGTCCCCCGATTCCTGTTACCTTCGATCCTCAGACGCACAGTTCGGGACCCCCTATCGGAGATCGGCCGGTTTTGACACCGACACCCGCCCCCCAGACGCCCCCGACGTCCCGCCACCCAAGCCACCGGCGTCGGCCTCCTCCACCCCCACTCCGGTGAGACCCCTGCTCCTCATTTTTTTCAGTATAGTTTATAGTTTAGATTTAGTTTTGGTTTAGTTTAGGTTTTTTTAGTTTAGTTCAGGTTTAGTTTAGTTTAAGTTTAGTTTAGATTTAGTTTGGTTTAGGTTTAGTTTTCTTTTTTTAGGTTTAGGTTTATATTTAGTTTAATTTAGGTTTAGTTAAGAAGAAATAAGAAAGATGAAAAAAAGAAAATAAGAAGTAGAACAAGAGGAAGAAGAAGAAGAAGCAGAAGAAAACAAAAGGAGGAAAAAGAAGAAGAGGAGGCGCGTCAGCACCGACGAAACCGGATCGAGGTTAGGGGTGCGTCGGCGCCGGTGGAACCGGGTCAACATTAGGGGTGCGTCGGCGCCAGCAGAACCGGATCGAGGTTAGGGGTGCGTCGGCGCAAGCGGAACCGGGTCGAGGTTAGGGGTGCCTCGGCGCTGACGGAATCGGGTCGAGGTTAGGGGTGCATCGGCGCCGATGGAACTTGGTCGAGGATCGAGGTTAGGGGTGCGTCGGCGCCGACGGAACAGGGTCGAGGTTAGGGGCGTCGGCGCCGATGGAACCCGGTCGAGGTTAGGGGTGCATCGGGCACGTCCGCATCTTAAGATACGATAACAGCCGCACGATGCTCACAGTGTTGTTCGACAGGACCACCGAGGGGGCGAGGGGTCGAGGGTCTAGGGGTCCATGGTCGAGGATCTTCCGGTCCGAGTGCTGACCGACTGGTGTCGTAGCTTAAGACAAGGACGTCCCCGAGCTGAAGGTCATATCACAGGGGTTGGGACCACGCTCAGGATGTCCGCAGGCCCAACCAAGTCCTTGGTGTGATTTGACGGCAAAACTTCCCGGGGTGGGTCACGTTGCCCGGTGAGGGTCAGATTCCACAGCTAGGATTGACCAGGGAGCAGTACTTGGCTGCCCCGGCCCCGCCGGCGGAGATCATCAACGGTGTCTTGTGCCACATGAGGGCCAACATGGTGATCAGAATGTTTTGGGTAATTTCTCATTTACACAATTAAAAATCTTCGAATAAGCTTAGTTATTGTACCAATCAATGTTGTCTCGTTTGATTGCAGACCTTCTACGGGTGTGAGGAGGGATACGAGGAGGCCTGTGAACGGGTTATCAATGCCGAGTGCAGGCACCTACTACAAAACTTACGCCACGAGGCTCGGGTGCAGGCTGTTCGAGACTACTTTGCCTTGCGTGGTGTTCATAAGCCCAAGAAGAAGGGTCGCGGAAAGTTTTTGCAGAAGGAGGAGTACATGAAGGTAATTTTCTATATTCTTAAGGCCTTGTTCTTAGTTTCGTTCATTTGATTCGTAGGCGTAGCGCTCAAGTTTCTCTTTACTGACTTAGGTGCCCCCAAGATGGTGTGCTGATAAGATGGATTATTGGGAGGCGTTGGTGGATGAGTGGTGCTCAGACGCATGGCTGGCCATCCACAAAGGTGCCAAGGACAAGCGTGCCCAAATGAGAGGTGTGCCACACCATCAAGGCAACGCCAACTTATATCAATACGGGCGGAACTGGGTATGTGGTTTGCTTCATGATTCATGCAATTCATTATGTCATGCTAGCTAGAGCCCTTTAATTACTAATACTATGTTCCTCTCTTTTAGGCAGGATACAATATGACACCGGTGCCAGACATGTTCGACCTTTGTGCCATGGCCCATACTGCCCCGTTCAAGAAGGCCAAGGCATTCTCTACATCTGACCTAGATCATCCAGAGAACTTCACCAACATCTCCTCCCACAACAAGCGCGTGAAGTACAGAGATGAGGGGAAGGCGAGGAAAGGGGAGGACTTTAAGCCGAGCGAGCCGTTTGATCCGGAGCTAGTGATGATATCTAGTGGCAGGAGATCCCATGGCTCGATAGCCATTGGAGATGGACTTATCCGTTGTACTTGCACTCTCCCAGAGATCAAGGTGCGCCAAACGAGCTCAGATCCTGAGATAAGGCCTCGTCCACGGCCAATCAAGCTCGCCTTCCAGGTTAGTTATACGGACTCCAATTTCTTTCAAGCATTACATTGTGTGTGCAGCCATTGATGATTACAATGCTAACGAGGAGTGGTGTTGCAGGCTGCTCTTCATACTGAGAGAGATAGAACCCAGACGCTTCTGGCGGAGAGGGAGCTGGAGTTGGAGGAGAAGACGGCAAAGTTGATGGAGGAGGAGAGGGCACGGAGTGACATGCAGAACCATGCCATGTACGAGCTCCTCATGGTAAGTTTCTTCTGCATATTAGCAAAATCATGCACGTAATGTTTGTTTCATTACTAAGTAGTATGACTAACCCGTGAAAACAAAATGTGCAGTCTGTGTGCCAGAAGGCCGGCCAGACCCCTCCGCCGATGCCAGAGATTGCTCCGGGGACCACGGTGCGTTTAATTTGAATGCTCATTGGTTACTAGTATTAACATTTGTGATAGAGGCGAAGGTGTCCCGATGTTTCGATGAGATAGATATCGTTTTCTGTGGGAGTCGACTTTGACGATCCAACTACGAACGTGCGAAGACGTCGCGCCTTAGTAATTGCTAAACCAACTTCCGAGGTTATTGACCACGCCGGAGCACGATCAACCTGACCACGAGGGTCTATTTCCTGCGAGCAAACGAAGAACAAGCAAGAAACTGAGATTGCAATCTGGATATTGCGAATAAAAGAGGAAAGCTTTATTAATGAAGGTGGGGTTCTGTGACGTCTTGGTCTGGTCGTTGGACACAAACGAAGTACGCGAAGTTACAGCTATGGCAAACTTTTAATCTAAACAAAATCCAAAGTCTAACGATGCCCTAAGGGCTGTATATATGGAGGAAGAGGGGGGAATTTCGTGGCCCTTGGAGGAGGGGTCCGAAACCAACCGTAACTCTTGTTTCCCCACACATATGGACTCTAAAAACAGCCTATACTTAACTATTTCGAAAATACATGGGCCTAGCCCAATAATAAGGTGATGCAACACCTAGAATAGCCTCTGGAAGAAATTTATGAAGTGGCATCTTGTATATTTCATCCAAGGCTTCATGCACCCCTTACAGTGGCTTCAAAGTCCTGAAATCATCACTTGTAACTCCATTCTTGATCCCCTTGCGCATGCTATCATCTCCATGCTTGAACTTGCTCCAAGGTTCATCTTTCTTGTCCAAGCTAGGCCCTTCATTTGTAAGCAAAACAAATGTATCCAATTTATGCAGCATCATATTCTCATAAACATTAGAATCGTTACCAAGAAACGAAAGTACCTGATAATTCAATTGGCGTGCGCGAACTCTAGTGATTGGTCCAATACGTATAGCAGCAGGGGTTGTGGGTGTAACAATGGTATTGATGTCCTCATCATCCTCCCCTTCTTGAAATGAAGTCGTCCTCGACGGAAGCTCATCTTCCTCACCCAAATAAGGCTTCAAATCTGCAATGTTAAAAGTGGGATTAACCCCAAAATTTACAGGCAGCTCAAGTTTATATGCATTATCATTTATTTTCTCTAACACCTTAAAAGGACCATCAGCACGTGGCATTAGATTTGATTTGCGCAAATTAGGAAATCTATCCTTACGCAAATGTAACCAAACAAGATCTCCAGGTGCAAACACAATATGTTTTCTACCCTTATCTCCAGCAAGTTTATATTTAGCATTCATACGCTCAATGTTTTCCTTAGTTAACTCATGAATTTTTAAAATCAATTCAACACGTTCTTTAGCATTAAAATTAATCTTCTCCGAAGATGGAAGAGGCAACAAATCAATAGGTGCACGAGGTAGGAAACCATACACAATTTCAAAAGGGCACGTCTTAGTAGTAGAATGCAATGAACGATTATAAGCAAATTCAATATGAGGCAAGCATTCTTCCCACATTTTCTTATTATTCTTCAAAACAGCCCTAAGCATAGTAGACAATATTCTATTGACTAATTCAGTTTGTCCATCAGTTTGGGGGTGACAAGTAGTACTAAAAAGCAGTTCAGTTCCCAACTTAGCCCATAAACATCTCCAAAAGTGGCTAGAAATTTAGTATCATGATCTGAAACAATAGTATTTGGCACACCATGCAAGCGAATAATTTCACGGAAGAACAAATCAGCAACATTAACAGCATCATCACTTTTATGACATTGTATAAAGTGTGCCATTTTCGAAAATCTATCCACGACAACAAATATGCTATCCTTCCCCTTCTTTGTTCGAGGTAAACCTAAAACAAAGTCCATAGATATATCCTCCCAACGAACACTAGGTACAGGCAAAGGCATATATAAACCATGAGGATTGAGTCGTGACTTAGCTTTTTGACATGTAGTGCAGCGAGCAACAAAACGCTCAACATCCTGTCTCATCTTTGGCCAAAAGAAATGTGTAGCAAGTATATCCTCCGTCTTCTTGACGCCAAAGTGTCCCATTAATCCTCCTCCATGCGCCTCCTATAACAACAAAAGACGAACGGAGCTAGCTGGAATGCATAGCTTGTTAGCACGAAACACAAATCCATCGTTAAGAACAAACTTGTTCCAAGTTCTCCGTTCCTTACAATTCTGCAATACATCTTATTCAGCATCATGCACATATTGATCTTTAATGGTCTCCAAACCAAATATTTTAAAGTCAAGTTGTGAAAGCATAGTATAACGACGAGACAATGCATCAGCAATAATATTTTATTTACCTTCTTGTGTTTAATGACATAAGTGAAAGTCTCAATGAATTCAACCCATTTAGCATGTCTACGGTTTAGTTTTGCTTGATTTTTAATGTGTTTCAAAGATTCATGATCAGAATGTATAACAAATTCCTTGGGCCATAAATAATGTTGCCATGTTTCTAAGGTCTGAACAAGAGCATATAATTCTTTATCATAAGTACAATAGTTCAGACTAGGCCCACTCAATTTTTCAGAAAAGTATGCGACAGGTTTGCCATCTTGTAATAACACACCTCCTAATCCAATTCCACTAG